>NW_015150598.1:815043-822876 GCF_000732505.1 Cyprinodon variegatus
CTTTTGAAATAAGACAATGCAATTGTGTTTTCTTATTCTAATGTAAATTGTCTTGTTCCATTGGCAAAATGTCTCTTTTACCTCCTCAATTCAAGAACAAATGCACTTATTTTAAGAAAAAATGACTTATCTAGATTCCGATTTTTTGCAGTGTAGCTCTTAATCTTATCAATAGAGTATCAGAATTGACTCAGTTGGATCTTTTCATAGTTTTACCTGAGGTTGCTGGTGAAGATTCTCAGTCATCCAGGTCATAGTCATTCCAAAAAGTTAAAAAGTAAAAAAACAACTGACAACCACTGGACTTTGTTTTCCAATTTTGAAGATGTTTCGCTTCCCATCCAGGAAGCCTTTTCAATTCAAACTGTCTGGATTAGCGATGAGTTCGAATCTTTTTAGAGTAGCCCAACGAAAGGCCATTACTAAGGGGTGGACCTGTTCTGTTGGTTTAATGTGCATGTTTTCTAAGCAATAACAAGGCTTTGTTGGTATGAACTTTAATCCTGACAGTTATCAGTCTGGTGTTTTGTTTTGCACCACAATGTGGGATTGGCTGAGAACTTTGTGATTATCTTGGGATATATGCCCTGTACAGTCGGCCCTGACCTGAAGGTCTGACACAAGAGCTTACATGCTACATAGAACTCTGTGAACTTGGACCCACCCACCAACAACAAAGTGCGGTCATGCTTGAAGCCATCCATCTGAAATTCCTCCCTTCGTCAAGTTGCTCAGATCCTCCTATTGCCTTCACTCTTTTGTTGCTTGTAACAATCTTGACTTTTTCTTTCGTCAAACATATTTTTCCTCTCGTTCTTATTTTGTGCTGTTTTGCATGCAGGCAAGTCAGAGACAAAAAGAGTGGAAGCATCATTGTTTGCATTACTGAGCTGAGTGTATATGGACCTCATCTAGCGCTGCCCCCTGGGCAGAAGCTCATTTTCATCAAACGGACCTTCTGGACTTTTACACTGTCTCATCTGAGAATTTTAAGTATTGTTTTTTTCCTTTGAAAAGGTTGAAATACAACAAGCTGGTCATACAGAGACAACATGTTTCAGTTTTTGCTCAGTTTCAAAGTGTGGTTGAACTGAACCCATCTCACCAGACCTTTGATTAGGTTGAACATTTCTCTGCCTTATGACATTTACAACGACCCTAAACAGTCACATATAAAACTCATAATAAATGCTACTTTAAGGAAAAAAGAAAAATGAAGTTTTACATGAGCTAAAAAAGTGAGCTCTTCCAGGTAAATAAGGGGGGTACTGACCTGTGGTTCTCTCTGGACTCGATCATCATGCGGATTTATTCTCATCCTGGCTTTCAGTTCATTCAGGTGCTGCCTCTTTGCTACTTCCTGCCAGCTCCAGAGATCAGGGGAAGGTCTCTTAATGTGTGGAATCTCAGTCCCTTGTACCTCTGCAGAGAAACAAAAAAAGAAAACCAACTTAGACAAGCTTTTAATCCGATGCATATGTCCCAAGGAGACATATTTTTTAAAACAGACTCAAAACTGTCAGACAGGCATTCAAACTCAACTTGTCTGGTTTTAATCCACGCCTGGAGGTTCCTAGAAATCTCTGGCCTTGTTTTACTATAGAAAATCCAACTCTCCCCAACTTTTCTTACTTTCTAAAAAAAAATCTTCATTCTTTCTCTTATTATGAGCTGCAGTTTTCTGTTAACAACCTCTTTTCATAAGATGCGAGTCTTAATCCGGGAATTAGAGGACAATGTCGGTCTGTATCCTGGGGGCATCCTGTGTCTCATGGTGACTAATGCTTTGCTACACATTCAGGTGCTGCAATGGCTGCAATTACTTCTCTGATTGTGAAGAAACAAACTACATAAAGCTCCAGTTTGCGTCTCTGAAACAGAATATGACCTAAATTGCTTAAAGCAACAAAGATGAGTAAAGATAAAACCTGAAAAATTACATATAGCAGATTGTTAAAGTCAGACTTTTATGTGTGGCAGAAAAGAATTATCACTAGATACAGGGATTTCAATATAATGTGTATTTGTAATAATGTCCTCTGAATTTTTTAACCAATAGTTGCTGTTACTGCTTAATTTCCTTTGGGGAGTTTGTCTCTCCCAGCTCTTTACACCCTCCTGGCTCAGTAACTGGATGGAGAACATCAGTAAACATCAGTTATCTTCAGTGAGATTTTCTAAAGACTACTTTCTTTGTGTCAGTCTTCAGTAGAGGACAAGATTTAAGACCGCCAGAGCTAATTTGTTACAGAACAGCTTTCATACTTTTATAGATTTCTACCGCCTCCCCAACCTGGAACACACCCACACACACGAGTTTGCATTTCTATCCATATTAGGACTTTACATTGACTTACATTCTTTTAGTTACTGCATTTATGCTAAACCCAGACATTTACCCTAATCATTATCACCATATTCCTAACTCTAAGCTTAACCTAAAGGTAATTGACACCATACTGTACCTCTAAACTGAGGTACAGAGGTATACTAAGGTTAGAAATGGGGTCAGCCACATAAGGACCAGCATTCGGTTGCCCTGTTTGTTCTCGGAAGGCTAGTAAATACACCAAAAACAGTCCTAAATAGGTAACACACTGTAAACCAGTACACACACACAATCAAAAAGTGTTTATGATGTTTGGTTTCTGTGAAATCTGCAAAACATATTCAGAATAATGTTGTAAAAAAAATAAATAAATGCTAAGTGATAAAAGAAAAAGACCAGTTGCAGATGAAATCCAGAATTAGACAAACTCCAATGTTTGTTACAGTAACTCGTGCAGTTATCAGGAATCAGAGTCATGGTACTTTTCATGAGCAGAAATGAGATGAGAGGCGAGGATTAGTCATGGGAGTCCAGACTTGTTGGGAAGCGGATCTGATGGGGCTTTGACGTGCTGACTCAGGAGTTTTTTTGGCTCTTGAACCTTCCTGCCAGAGGCTTCGTAGCTAAGGCTGTGTGTAAGTGTAATTAGCACTGAAACAGAACTCAGAGGCTGTAAATCAACTCCCCAGTATAAAGAGCTGTGAGTTGGAGTGTCTATGCACATACACAGAGACTTTTGTCTGTGCTTAGAAATCATACCAACTTTATATAAAATAACTTAGATTCACAGTGCTAATAGATAAATAAATAAATATATACACACACACATATATATATATATATATTCTGTCCTCATTTAAATGACAGAAAAACTGACTAATATAATAAAATTCCAATGCCTGACCAGAAGGTGGCATTGTTATCTGTTTGTTTGAAATTTAAGACAAAGGTAAAATTTTTTCTCCCAAGTAGGTTATGCTTTTAACATGGCACAGGGAAGAATCGCCATTTGAGTTAATTTGTCCAGTGATCACATCAGTAACTAAGCTAGTGATTCGGTTGTTTACTCTCTGATATGAATTATGGATGGAAACTCTGTACCTTAAACCTGCGAGTGCTTGTAGCACACTTGATGATCCATGATCAGCCTCTCGTGAGCACATTGACAGGCTGTCAGGTTGGATTAAATTTTGTTTTGTTTTTTCCATCCTGACACTTGTAGAAATCTGCCTTTAGTTCATCCTCCTGATGAAGGCGTGACCATGTCAAGAGACTGCTGAGACTAGGGAAGCAGAGTGCAATGCAGAGTGTGTTTATTGGCATGACCAGGGTGTTGGGGTCTGGGTGTAAGTTTATAGTCTAGGAATGAACGTGACCTGGGTATCAAGTTTTGATGACTGGACCTGACCATCGGTTTCTTAAAATGAATTTCCAATTTATTTAATTCAATGAGTTATATAATTAATTAAAATAATAGGTAGAACAAACACATTTTTTGCAGGGTCTTGGAGAGGTGTTCATGAACGATAGGTTTCCTCAGCAGTCTTAAAAATGAAAAAATGTTTCATGGTGAGGTTGTGGGGTTGCAATAGTAGTGTTGCTGAATGTTTGTGGGGTTTAGGATGAGGAATAGCAGCAGCAGTTGTAGTTTGTGTAGAAACTTTGACATTTGACATTTCCCCACTTTCCTTGATGGGCCTTCGGCTTGTTCTTGGCTGGTCCCTGTCTTGTCCCCTACAATTCCTTTTTTAAAAATCAATCATTGTACTAAAATATTCTTTTTTGTTATGGTTTGCGGACATTAAGATCTAAAAAGAAGCGTCATCTCCTGGTCAGACCCTGTAATTCAGTGAAAGGGTGGAGTCAGGGTAAAAAAATATGTTACGCCAAGGAGAAGGCCAGTGGCTGGAAGTGGTAGGGGATCCAGGGAAGTGGGCTGCCATTCAGCTGGCGTTTGACCGGGATGGGGCCATTTTGAATGGCTGCTTCTGTATTTGGGGATGTGGCGGCCTAGTGTTTAGGGCATAGAGCTTGTAATTTTGAGGTTCTGAGTTTAAGCCCCACTTGCACTGACTCTCAGCAAGACCCTTAACCCCACACTGCTCACGGAGGGCCCCACGATGACAGCCCACTGCTCCCCAAGGTAATGGCTTAAATGCAGAAGTAAATTTCTCCAATGTGAGAACAATAAAGTGCAATTACTATTACCTGGTTTCCACTCTTCACAATCTTAACCAGTAGTCAAATTAAGACTATGATTTGTAAACCAACCAACCAGCACCACAGTCTCCTTACAACAAAACCTGTATATATGGAGGATGAGGAGGAAGAGCACACAACTCCAAATTGCAAACGTAAACTGGATTTGTTTTACAGCAAAGAAAACAATTTTTAACAGCTGCTTTACGTGTAAAAAATTGTCTGCCAAAGTGTCAAAGAAAAGCTGTAACCTCATAGTTAAAGAAATTATTAAAAAAGAATTGTGTAATTGTGCCAAAGCTAACAGTGTAAGGTTTAAAGGCAATGAAGCATTCCCAGTAAGGCTGAAGATAATGATAGAGCAGCAGAAAGATCTTAAATTCAAAGTATGCATCACTAGATTTTAATCGAATGCTTCATAATAGCTGCAACATCTTTGATTGTAGCATTGTGGTTAGATAAAGCAGGGTTAGGGGTAAAAGGTTAAAGCATATTAACATCATAAATAACTAGAGCCAGTTTTCTAAATATGCCACAATCAAGCTATGATATGGACAGTTTTGGGGTTTCCAGTCAGGTGTGAAGGGGGGAGGGGCAATATATTAGATCTATCAAACTATAAGGCATAACAGGGAGCTAACTGCCTTTTTAATACACCCCAGAAAACCTCAATAAGTCCTAACTAAATCAGATCCCATCCATAATGTAATAATATTATGCTAGGGCAGTGGTTCCAAACCCTGGTTTTCAGGAACCCCTACCCTGCCCTGAATATTTAAGATATGTTACTGTTCCTCCAGCGAACAGGATTCAAATTAGGGCTCCTAAGAGCTTCTTTTAATCCTTTTTTTTCTGGTCTTATACAATAAGGAAACACCTAAAACATGCAGAACAGGGGTTCATGAGGAAGGGTTAGGAACAACTGTGCTAGGGTCTTCATCAACAGTGAAAGGACCCCGAATGAAGGTGTGTAAAAGCAGAAACAGTGGAGTCATGCTGAGGTTACCACTAAAACCTAGTTAGATTGAAAGCTTTTTTGTGAGTATTATCATATGTCAGACCTGGGTAACCATTGTTACAAAATCCATTGCACTTTCCAAAAGAAACCCCAAGACTTTAGCTACCATCTGCCATTCAAACAGTGTTTGTTCTGCCTCAGTACCATAGAAACTACCTGTCTGGAGCTGTTGGAGTTTTGGCTTCGGTTTATGGTTTTAAGCAATGCTTTCACAGCTTTCTCAACACCCACACTGAGTAATGAATGTTTACACTGTCATCAGATAGAGCAGAGAAGTGTCTCAGATACTTGACAAGGTTTATGATGACCACCGTAGGAATTCTAACAGGCCATAGTCTGTAGCAGTGCTACCTCCTGAAGCCCAATAACTTCAAATGCGGACATAGAAAAAAGAAAAAAAGAATATAGAAAAAAAGAAAAAAACTGCAGTAGATTAATAAAGAAGACCAGCTCAGAAATATGTTGTTTGTTTTGGGTTTTCAGGTTAGTTGAGTTGTTGCATGCATTTCTGTCTTGCTGTAACCACAGAAATGGCTTTTGTAGAAATTGAGAGGAGACAGAGAGACGGAGTTGTAATTATTAACTAGCTTTGGACTAATCATTAAGTCAGATTTTTGCTACTCCTCCTCCTCAGCCAGATTTTCATGGTTTGTGAAAATGTAAATAACTATAGGGAATTGCCTCATTTATGCTCACATAATCTTGTTGCAGTCAAGTTTCTGTAAGACACTATAAATCCGCTTATCACAAATCAAGTTATTAACTAACAGACGTTTTGACGAAAGAGATCTTATGTTGAATAAACCATTTTTTTTCCCCTATTGGAGTTGTTTTAATTTTTATTAGAATTATTTTTGCCAATAATTAATGTAGCCCAGATTGTTTTCAGGACACCACCTAGACAACCAGCGGTTGAATGAGGACATGCGGCTAAACATGTCATCACTGGTCAGATCAGGGAGGGGACAAGAGAAAATTACGGAGTCTGACATTGTTTTGGCAAACTCACACACACCAAAGCAACACCAATTGGAAGCAGAGCTAGTGACTTGCTGTGATTGATTAATCTGACCATATGTTTATGACATTAAGCTAGATTATAAAAAGGCTTCACAGTTACTCCACTGATAAATTCTCAAAAAAGCCTATTGCCTTAGCTTAAATTCAATTAAGATGCCATCATATTATGTGAATTCAGGCGGAATTCACATAATTCTGCAGAGCAGAGTGGGTCCAAACTAGGATTAAGAGGTCATTACTTTTTAACATGGCATCAGGTTGTTTTAGACATTTTTATGAATAATTCACCATGATTATTTTCCTTACTTAGATTATTTTTATATAATTTTAAACCAATGTATTAGTCAGAGACACTTTGGTTTGAAAAAAAAAAAAGTAAACTGACAAATAGTTTCTCACAATAATGCTGCTGTGAGGTGAGTGATGATTTCACATCATCATCATTTGTCTATCAGGCCACAGGTTAGTGTACAGTTGTCTATTGACCTCATGATGAAATTTCTGGCTCTAAATATCAAAAATGGGACAGAGGGCTCAGTATTCAAGGCGAGTCAGACAGTGGGAAGTTTCAAAACATTTGGAAATTATAAAACAGAACAGAAACACAGGCTGCTGTGGATCAGCGGACCTGCAGTGACTCCAGGGGTAAGGCGCTCTGGTTCAACAGTTCAGTCCTTCCTCTCTGAGGAAGGCAGGATCTGACCGTTGGACTGCCAAATGAGCTGCGGGGCAGAGCCGCCCAGGGTGTCCTCGATGCAGCAACTACAGTGAGAAGGCAGGAATCGAATCCAGGTCAGGGGTTCCGATCCACATAGGAACAGAATGATCCAGGGTTCCAGGAATCCACAGAACGTGAAGGCAGACACACAGGTGCAGACGGGAAGTCTCAGCGGTTGAGGGACAGAGACAAGACATGGTACTAGAAAATCTGCAGAACTTTAAACTGGTCTCCACCTAGGAGCCAGGACACAGTCAGGAGATGACAACACAGACACTAAAACCTCTGAACCCACTGGCCACCGGGGAGGAGGCCACAAACCTTTGACAAACTAAAACTACTGAAAAAAAAAAAAAAAAAAAAAAAAAAAAAAAAGATCAGGCCCTAAAAATTCATCAAGTTTTAAAATGATTAACTTTACACAGGTGGATAAGGTGACAGATGATTAGGAACCGGACAGAGTCAAGCAGGTGAATGAAGTGAACAATAAAGGTAAGCTATCAGGGCAGATCATGACACTTAAACATACTTGATGTTTAAAAAAAATTA
>NW_015150598.1:822886-824972 GCF_000732505.1 Cyprinodon variegatus
GGCCACCGGGGAGGAGGCCACAAACCTTTGACAAACTACTACTGAAAAAAAAAAAAAAAAAAAAAAAAACTCAGACAATGATCTGGCCCAGATAGCTGGGCTTAGTCGAATATAGAGGAACATCCACAGGTGGATAAGGTGACAGATGATTAGGAACCGGACAGAGTCAAGCAGGTGAATGAAGTGAACAATAAAGGTAAGCTATCAGGGCAGATCATGACACTTAAACATACTTGATGTTTAAAAAAAATTACAGCCTCAGTTTTTTTATGCTGATCATTCAATGCATATTATCTTTGATAAGGAAATACAACATTTCTAATTTCTACAGTACCTTAACATTTAGATTTGCAGCTTGTAGGGTGAGTCTGCAGCTACCGTAGCCACAGGCCCATGAACTCTGGAGATGAAGGATTTTTTCATCCCTAACTTGAGCTTTGCCGCCATTGTAGTCTTAAGCAGCCCGGATGAAAAAAAAAAATCTCTTTCGTTAAGTTTATTGGCTCTGGCTTTGCCGCTGCATCGCTTTGTTTGTCTATCTGCAACACAAGAGTTCAAAGTAAAAACTGTTTGTGAAGCAACACTTTGTGACAAAAAATGAGATGATTACTGCAGAAAATATATCAAAGACAATCCTAGAGTGGTTGATTCAAGCTTCACCGTTGCACATACAGTCATTTCTTTATGAAAAAAAGCAACATTTGCAAGGACATAATTGGTTAGTCCTGCTTTGGCAAGGGTCTGTCTCCGAGAGCCACTATCCTGCAGATTTTGTATGCATCTCTGTTTCCACACACATTAAATATCTCCTTAGCATCCAGGACTTCAGCTCTCTGGAGGGTTGGCAATGAACCATTCATTTGATTTAGATGTGTTGCAGCCAAGATGCATATGAGAGCTTAAAGACTCTGTAGGACGGCAGTTAAAATCATATCGTTCTAACTGGTGACTCTACAATAAGTTCATATCATACAGGGATCTCAGTTCCTTAGGGGTCAGTTAAAGCTAACCTCTAAAATGCTCTATGTTCAGCACAAAGTGCTTGGATGAGTTAAAGAGCAGAGAAACAACAGAGAACCTTTGTCAGGGAAAATTAGGACATAAACCACCAAAACAAAAGAAAAAAAAGCTGCTTTTGTATGTATGACCAGCTATGTTTCATAAGGTTTAAGATTACCTCAATGTTTACAGAAACAGCATATTTAAGGTTTAAAAAATTTGTGAAAATGCACAAAAAATATCATGTCTGATATATGTACTTTGGGAAAAAATGATACTATTGAATTTATTCAGAAATAAAAAGACATGCCAAATAAATTCTGGGATTGGGAAAGCTCTGAAACTGTGTATAAAATAAAAAGATCTTAGATTCCCCTAAAACTATGATGTTTTATTTGTACTTTCTTATTTCTGTCCATTACATGTCTAAACGATTTATTCAGTGTTTACATGCAAGTTATGCAGCAATATTTATTTTTTGGACAGTTAGGACAGAAAACTGAATTTTCAAAATGTTTGAGACTAAGACAGCAGCTTTTCTGCTATGAAGCCAGATCTAAACCTGAGTTTGGTATCCACCTTGGTTACATTTCAATAAAGATTCCTATTCTTCCCCTGTTTTTTATAACTACTAACTGGACTTGGTGGCTCTGAGTTTGTTCACCCCGGCCCACCAGATCCCAGAGTGCTTTTTCAGCTCTCCAGAGAAAACATTGACAGAACACGGATGCTGCTGGCAGCAAAAAAGGGATAAAGTTTCAGTTTTTCAACTGAAGCACGATAACAGAGGCATGATGAACGAAGAGTATGCATTGCTCGACCGACCTTCCTTGGAGAAATACTGTACATGTTGAAATGTTGACGGCTAACCCAAATATTATTGTATCCAATGATGTATCCGTGTCGCTGACAGATGCCCCACACCTGGCGTGTTGCTTCAAATCATCCAGACAGCCAGCAAATTAATTACTCTGTCCAGAAACTCAGACTTTTATAGATTTCCATTATAACTAGATAGATAGATAGATAGATAGATAGATAGATAGATAGATAGATAGATAGATAGATAGATAGATAGATAGATAGA
>NW_015150598.1:827199-832765 GCF_000732505.1 Cyprinodon variegatus
TAAGTTTAAATTCTAACATTATGGTTAGAATTTAAACTTAATGCAAAACAACTACACATAGAGCAAAAGTGTTTAAATAATTATCAAATACATTGAAATAACTGAAGTAACTGGATCAACACTACTAATGCAAGAATTATGTTTGACATAAAAAGTCACTTTTACTTCATGTAGGAATATTCTCACATGTTTTGGGCCTCAGAGAAATTGCTGCTGTCTGCAGGGTAGTTGCTGTAGCAGCTTCACAATCAGAAGCTTTCATCGTTTATTTAATTAAAGTCAATTAAACCATTGATGCAAGATGTAGGCAGGACCCCCTGAGCTTCTCGTCTGCTGCTGTCACAGTTACATAAGGACGAACTTCAGTCACCCACACTGCACTAATACTTCACCACATCCTTACGGGGAAATGCTTTCAAAAGCACAGATATGACAGAGAAGAAGTAAATCCCTGGCCTAACACCATCAGTCAGGTTAGGGAAATTTTCAACTCTTCACAGTGGTGCAAAACGAGCAGATCATGATTCAACACAGAAACACTACTGACACATTAGAAAGCAGAATCAGTCCTCCATAATGTAACCATCTACAGGAGACTGACTTGGGATTGAATATAAAATATATTGTTATTCTAATTTTGTGGAGTTGATTATCATTTATTCAATGTTCTGTAGTATAAGTCATTTTAAATGGGCAGTTTAAGAGTAAATCATATTTCAAGACTAATATCTAAAAACTAGCAACAAGCAAACAAATATTGCCAACATTTTTTGAACATTTCCCAGATTGAAAATGTTTGTTGCATCTTTGGTATATTTTATTTTTAATTTTAAGGAATTACCATTTAGTATTAAAAAAATGAGGAGTTATTAAATAAGTTTGATGTACTGGAGAATGTAGTATGCACAGTTTATTGCTTGTTTGTGGCTCTCATAGAATAGCTGCTTAACAGAATTTAGTACTAACAATATTTAATATCGAGTATGTATTTCAAGAGTTCTTCATTTCACATTATTCCAAAGACCACCTAGTTCTCGTGGTAACGCCATCTGGTAGATCAGGGAGTGTCTCCCATCTGAGTCAGAGGGACATCAGACAGAGGACTAGGACAAAAAGGTCTCAATCTTATGCTAATGTAAGCATGTTGACTTGCTCAGGTTGCAGGGAGGTATAATTATTTTTAACCAACACACTGGGCCAAGTATATTTGCTCCATAAAGTTTATGATCCACTATGAATCAAAGCGGCATAATATTAAGACCACTTGTGAGTGAACACTAATGCAGGCAGGCATCCAGAAGAAAATATTTTAATAAATAAGAAAAAATATATGGTAACAAAGCAGGCTTGGGGAGAGCAATGCATAGACTAGGAGCAAAAACCTGCACGGTCAAGAGTAACTTTTTCTTGAACAGTATTATCTTGCAAGGAGAAATGAGAAATGTGGTAAACAGCAAGTGTACAGATGGAAACTGCTTGGGAGTATAAGAAAGCTACAGTGTCTAACAGTGAATAAACAGAAAAAATCTGAGATAGACAGAGAACATGAAATAAAAAGTTTACTAAGGAATAATACAAAAATGGAAGATTCCAAACAATGATGAGGATAACGAAGGAAACTTACGGTGCATTCCAACTAGTTAAGTCCCAGGTCTCCTGGTCAGTCCAGAACAAAAGTGGACAATTGTATTTTTTAAAAGTAGACTATGGCTCAAAACAAAGCCGTGTGTGTGAAGAACATTTCTCCAATCGGTCAAAAATGACTATGCAATATGCATGAAAAATGACTATTTTTCATGCATATTGCATGAAAAATAAATAAATAACTAGAAAACCACTGGGAAAATCCACATGAAGCATCTCTGTTTTGCATTTTATGCTTTACAACTAAAATATGATTGAGTTTCAAGTGCATCTCAATGAATGTGCATTTAAGGAATTTTTATTGTATGTTTGAAGGCAGAGAACGCTTCCTTTAACCCGAAGAAGGTCAAATTGCTATTAGCAGCATTGAAGTAACAGACAGTGGATAGGTATGATTCCGGTACTGCTTACACATTTATACTTTATACATTAACCCTTTAAAGCCTGAACCAGGAAATAATTGACAGAAGATTCAAATTTTCCAAAATTAGAATTGTCATTGAACTTTGTGACAAATGAAATAACTACATAAATTTTGTAAAAACATTAAATTACATCATTTATTTGCATCAATTTTGATATATTACACATATATGTTTTCTGTTCACTACATGTGTCTGATTATGTAAGTCAGGGTTTCAAGAACCAAAACATCCCACTGATGATGCAGAGGCTTAAAAATCTCCTGTATCAAATATGATACACTTGGCTTTAAATGGTTAGGTTAATTTATACCTGAAGTCAACTGCACCAGCGTTTATTTGGAAGCAGACCAAGGCCACCTCAAAGCGTTGGTGTGAATCTGGTGTATTTGTGTGAACCAGAATTTATTGGTCTTTATTTATATCTGCACAAAAGGTCTAGACCAAGGAAGCAAACTCTGGTCCATATAAGGTAGAACAAATGAAGCTACCTGGTTCCACCAGATGGATTTGCTCCGCATATCCATCTGGAAACCTTCCATTGAAGTAATTTTTGGAAGGGGCAAAAATACTGGTTAGCTGATTGGCCTATGTTGGTGATAGACGGGCCAAATAAACCAATCAGATCAAAGAAGCATATGAGAGCATATCAGAGCGACGACGAAAACACAACCACAAGGCAGGCTACTCTTGCCGAAACCAGTCGGGAGAAGAGCAAAAACATCTTTTCCTCTGAGAAAAGCCTCCAGAGCAGTGTTTTGCTCTTCTTTCAGTGAAGAAATACTCTGTAATTCCAATAAAACTTGCTCGATAGCCACGCTAACGCTAGTTTCATCGGCTGAAGCCGCCATGTTCTTTAGACTGAACTGTCGCGCTTCTCGTTGCGTCACACCTCAACCCGCCTCAAAGCCAACGCTGATTGGACGTTCGTTTGGTGAACGGCATCAAATTTTCTTTAACGGAGAGTCTCCAGATTGATCTGCGAGTGAAACCTTGAAAGCTCGCAAGATCAGGATGGTCTCTCGAGACTACCTAAATACACCTTAAAAGAGCAAAATATAAAGAGTACACTAACTGACAACGAATAAGTCTAAATAAATGCATACACAATAAAAAGATCTTCAAATCAAAGAAACAAATCCTTTCTCCCTCACTGACGGGTGCAATTATAAAGACACACAGATAGGCTGCTATTACTCCACCTATTAGTGATAACTGGGTTTTGCTTGATTGGTGTTTGCATTATGGTTACAATTTAAACTGAATGCAAAACAACTAGAAATAGAGCAAAAGTATTTAAATACTTATCAAATACAATAAAATAACTGAAGTAGCTGGATCAACACTACTAATGCAAGAATTATGTTTCACATAAAAAGTCACTTTTGCCTCATGTAGGAATATTCTCACGTTTTGGGCCTCAGATAAATTGCTGCTGTCTGCAGAGTAGTTACTGTAGCAGCTTCACAATCAGAAGCTTTCATCACAAAGCCAGAACAATGCAGCTACAGAAAAATGTCCATCCAAAGGTAATACAGAATCCAGTCTTGCTAATTTGAGTAGAAAGTAACATTAATTAGATTTTTTAATTGAAATCATGTGTGTAACATGTCTTACCATTTGTTGCCGGCTGGTCCACCCCCATTACGTCCTGTTCACCCCTTCGCCTACATTGGCCTAAACCATGGATGAGCTGCTGCAGGGGTAACTCAGCGTCCATGCTGGGGTAGCACCTCAGGCCGGTGGAGCACCTTGGTGTGTAGACCCCACAAAGTTCCCCCTCCTGCCGGGCACACACAGGGCAGCAGCCACAGCCAGGCTCCCTCACAATCTCTGGACACCAAGGGACCTGAGGACATGCATCCAAGTTTTCTGCAGTGCAGACTGGGCATCTGAACACCAAATCCCCAAGAATGAGTCCTGGCAAGGCCGAGAAAACAAACAGGAGGCCGTACACTAAATGGACAGTCATAGTAGCGTCTACTCGGTTACAACTGGGGCTGAATTGACCCTTGGAAGGTGTCCGCATGGACATGGATCCTCTATCAGCCGCCTCTGTTGGGTAAACACACTGACAGGGTCCTACCTGCTGTCATATTACTGATTGACCGACATGTTTCAGAGTTTTTGATTAAGCCATTATTGTAATGGAAAATCTAAATTTTGTAAAAGTTTCCCATCAGTTAAAGTGAGCCCTAAATTAGGAAATAATCTTGGGATTATTGATGACACCATAAAAAAAACAGTCTGCTCTTTGTATTTTTCTTTCAAACAGCCAGTGTTGTGTTTGTGATTCATTGGCACTTATACAGCATAAAGGAGACTGAATAATGTGCGGAACATATTAAGTTGATAGAGTAACAAACCTACAAGGAGAACCAGGACCACTGGGAAATCAGTAAGACCAGAGACCACAGTCGAAACCCGAGAGGAGTGACTGAAAACTGAAGAATAAAACATGAAGGAGCTGATAGGGGAGCAACAAACATAAGAGACTGGTCAAAACACTTGATAAAACCCATGGAACTGAGTGGAGCGAAATGAAAAGGACCTTTACTACTTTTCCACTGCAGGTTCGGATTCTTTATATCAATTTAACTTTGCTTTCAAGGTGGTTTATGAAATCATTTTCAAGGGACCGTATGTCACAATGAAGGGACTAATATGTTTAATCCTCACTTTCTATCTGCTGTCAGTGGACTGGTGGAAGGACAAACTTCTTTAATGTTTTAATTTAATTTACTCAGTCAACAGGAAATGGATGACATTAGTCATGGTTACCACATGTCGTGTAGTAGTGGGGCCACCTGCAGCCAGTCATTGGCCACCACAGTGGCCACCCCTTAAAGGGGATTATTTGCTCCTCTATGGTCCAACTCACCACCTCTGGAAGAAATAGTTCCCCTATTAACCAAAAGGGGGCAGCATATCCTCTAAGGTTGAATGTCCTAACTAACTGAAATTAAAATGAATTCAATCACTGTACAAAAAATCTCTAAAAGCGTTTGACCAAAAACCTAATTCTTTCCACGTATGTAATATTTTAAACAAGTACAATCTTTTAAATGTTGAAAATTTTATAAATTTTAAGTATGTGTGCTTCATTTATAAAGCGCTGCATGGACTAGCCCCACCTCCTGTGTCTACTCTGTTCAAACCTAAGACTTCAAGTGGCCTGAGAACCAGGGCCTCCTCCAGAGGAGACTGTGAGGTCCCTCACAGAAGAACAACTTTTGGTCAGAACACTCTCTCTGTGAGAGCCACTAACATCTGGAACAGTCTTCCTCTGCACATACAGGAGAGCCCTACACTGATCAGCTTTAGAGCTCAACTCAAACTACAGATGAAAACAAACCAGTCATGTAACCACTAAACTCTTAACATTTCCTTGTGATGCTTGTATTGTATGTTATATGTTCTTTCTTATGTATTTGCCTGCCTAGGGACTACGGATGAAAACTAGCTTTGTAGCTATAATCCGGCATATTTACATTTGTTTT
>NW_015150598.1:833779-852196 GCF_000732505.1 Cyprinodon variegatus
CTTTTACTTTTATACTTTAAGTACATTTACAAGCCTGTACTTTGTTACTTTTACTTGAGTAAAGAAGTTTAATCAGTACTTCCACTTTTACCAGAGTTTTTTTTAACACAAGTATCTGTACTTTTACTCAAGTACGGAAAGTGAGTACTTTTGCCATCTCTGCTCACCACCCCTGTAAACATGTTTTGGCTCCACCATTGCTTCTGTCTAAAAGCTGACATCTTTAGGCAGCAATGAAGCTACTGCTGATGAGTTGCAAAAATATAAGCCCTAACAGCAACAAGAGGGCATAGTAATAATTTAACTTTATTGATCTCACATTGGAAAAAAAATTACCTCTGCATTAACTCATCCCCTTAGGGCAGTGTTTTTCAATACTGGTCCTCAAGGCACCCTGCCCTGCATGTTTTAGATGTTTCCCAGCTTTCACACACCTGTTATCAATTGAATAGCAGATTATCAGGCTTTGCTGAACTGCAATCATCTGAATCAGGTTTGCTGAACCTCAGAAACATCCAAAACATGCAGAGCAGGGTGCCTTGAGGACCAGGATTGAAAAACACTGCCTTAGGGAGCAGTGGGCTGCCACCGTGGGGCACTGAGGGAGCACTAGGGCGTTAAGGGTCTTGCTCAGAGACCCATAGTGGCAGTCTGTGGGAGTGGGGCTCGAACTCAGAACTCCGAGCTCTATCCCCTAACCACTCCCCTTAACTTATAATACAATATATAAACAGGATCATAATAGTTAAAAAGAATATCAGTTTATTAAAGTGTTTTATAAAACAAACAGAACATAAGATAAAACAATACACTTTTAAAACACTGATAACAAAAACCCAACAACAATCCTGTTAGACATAGAAAACTTTGTGAAGGTAGATGTAGAACATGCATATTTCAGATTGTGTGCCACATATCTAAGCCATGTCCAATTTTAGGGTCTGTGTATTTCATAGACTCTATTTCAGTGCAAATGGCTTCACAGTTAAGTGATGTCTAGATTTTTATGTTTATGTGTGTGTAAGTCCTAGATATGAATCTCTTCCTGAGAGGATCTTGGTAGAGAATCTGGGTAGCCTAGACAGGTGGAGCTCATCAGGCTCATCAGAGTGCTGGGCTTTAAAGAGCAGCACAGCCTTCACTCAGAGCTGGTATCTTATGGTTTTTATTTCCCCCTTGTCTCTTCCCTGTAGTTATCTGGGTTTTTTGGTTCTCACTTTTTTGTATTTTGCCTCTCTTGCCTTTGACCATCAATTAAATCAGCAAAACTCATCTCTACCTACTCATGCTCATACTCTGCATTTAGGTCCCCAAAACCTCCACCCAACCTGACATTTCATTCCCCTGCCCAACGAGGCTGTCAAATGCGTCCATCTTTACCAAGCTTTGAAGTTCTTTGCATTCCATTATTCAATGTGGGCCAAAGTAGATCAAGTTAACAGAAGGTGTAACAGGAAAAGAGCAAAGATAGAGTTGAGTTTAAAATTTGGTATGTTAACACCTTCTGGGACACAAAACTGAAAACGTAGCTGTGATAACCTCAACATTTTACTTAGTTGATCATATATACCACCTAAACACAGAAACGGTGCAATATTTTTTAGAGACACCACCTTCCCAGCCACGCTGTACCTGCGAAAAAATGCCAATTTCCATCACTTTCCTCATTTTTAAATTAGTGCTAGTCTTCATCTATGAGTACAGGGGTAATATAGATACTGTTTCATTTATAAGAAAAAACTGTCTGGCTGAGAATAAAGTTTTTTATTATCAGACAGAAAATCAAAGTCTTACCAATAAAATGAGATCAGAGCTCTTCATTCAAGCACCAGTCTTGCAAGTGAGAACATAACATCACAATGGTAAATGGTCTGTACTTCTATAGCGCTTGTTTGAGTCAGAGAACTTGACCAAAGCACTTTAAACTACATACAATCATTCACCCACACAAACACACACAGATGGTGGGAAAGTCCATTGTAGCCACAGCTGCCCTGAGGCTCATTAACAGAAGCAAGGCTACTGTACACTGGCGCCACCAGTCCCTCTGACCACCATCAGTAGGCAATGCAGGTGAGGTGTCTTGCCAAAGGACAGAACAATACTGAAAGCCAGTTTTCTTCTCCAGTTGCAGGGCAAACTTCTACACCAAACACCACTGTTACCCCAGAACCTTTCTGCCTGTTCTGGTCAAACAGGATTTCACTACTTAAGAAGCACAGTGAAGGATTCTTACAGACAAAGTAGACAGTTTTTGACAAACTGAAGACTGTTGAAATAATCTTGAATATAAAAGAGCCTAGCCTCTTACCAATAAAACTGAATAACAGCATCTGGGACATCAGCAAGGTAGGTCCCACATCTAGCCTTTTCTAACTGCTGCTTTGCTTGAGTGAATGTTTTTCTAATAACAGAAACAAAACAAGCTCACAATCACAGGTATTAACTAGATCCCTAGTAGGAATACTGTAGAGTGTGGAATATTTTTTTCTAGTTTTATAATCTTATCTATTCTTTTATTTGAATGTTTTACCAGGGAGCCGTAGAGTAAATTGTAAATGCATAAAAACCTATCTTTAACACATGTTTGCAACGACCACAAAACTGCTGGAATACCACAAGGATTCAACAAAAAAAATTCGGGCTCCATTTTACAGCTTGACAGTTCTGAGGTAATGCTCTGCTGGTTCCTAGGTGACAGAAGTTAGGCTAAGCTTAAGACAAGAACAGCTGGTGATGACTAGACTATCCAATTTCACAGCCAGTCACTCCCACCCTTCGAGATCCCTACAGAATTTGGACTTAGCTCTGGTATTCATCAAGTTCTACTATCAAAGAAGATAAATTGTTAACAAGCTCCATCCACTGTGTCTTCAGTAATGGTCATAACTGCTGTGGAAAGACTATTATTTTGATGACCATCTATCCAGAACTGGCTTCAGTCAAAGCCATTTCATAATGGAACTTTTACTGTCCGATTTTTACTGCCCAGTTCGCAACAAGAAAAAAATAATACAGCAGACACAGAAACAATCTTCTTCTATGAACAACTTGGCTCCTACATCATGTAGAAAACCTCAGCCCTAATAAATCAATTCAACAGTGCTTTATTGATCTCAAAGGAAACTATTTGTTGTAGAAGATGATGGCTGTAGGGAGGAAGGGTCTCCTCTAGGCATCACAGTGGGTTGGAGGAGCCTCTGACTGAAGACACAGAGAGCATCAGAGAAGACCTAGACATGTGAATGTTATGATCTGCTGCGATAGCTGACCTTAATTAGTCATGCTTTTAACCTGCTTCACTTTCCAGCTCTTAATTATCATTCATCTCATCCACCTGCCCGTTTTCCCTTATAATGGGCTCAGTTCCAGCTATCATGGCCAGATCATTATTTGTTTTCTGTTCGGTTTATGCCACGGTTCATGTCGTGGATCCTGGAGACAAGTGGAAAGAGGGTTTTTGTGTCTGTCTCGTCTCCTGCTCGTCCACTGTTCCTCCCCTGCTGAGTCCTCTGGATTTTTGGCTCTTTACACACGGAGGATCAGTTTTTATTCCAGTAAGCCTGGCTCCAAGGTGGAGACCAGTTTAAAGGTCCTGCTCAAGTTCCGGCTACAAGTCCTGTCTCGGCTACCCTCTTCCACTGAGCCTGCCCGTCTGCACCTGATCCTGTCTGCTCCTATGCATGTCTGATTGGCCACGCCTCTGGACTCTGAACCTGCCTGGGAGCTCTAGGATGCCTGGAGTACTGGATCCTGCCTGTTCTGTCAGTTCTGAATCCCTGTCCAGGATCGGCTTCCTGCACCTCTCACCTAGAATACTGGGTCCATCTGTCCCGTTTCATGACAGTGAACCATCTAGAGAAGTGATTCTCAACCCTGGTCCTGCACGTTCGATGGGTTTTCCTGCTGCACGACACCAAACTACAATATATAATAAACATTTGAGAGTTCTGAGGTGCTGAGAGGGTAGTAGATTTAAATCAGGGTTCCTGGAGCAAAAACACATGTGAAAAACATGCAGCCCTATGGTCCTTAGGAACAAGGAATGAGAATATGAAATAGCTACAAGCACAAGCCTCAGATATATATTTTTTCAGCACAAATGTCATCACCTGTGAGTCTACAGTTTTGGAGATATATTTTTTTTGGCTGAGCAAGGACCAGTGATTGTAGATGGCTTTGCATGAAGGCGTTTTTAGTCAATAATTAGGCCATTCCTTAGTATAGTATAGTGTTGCGCCGATGCCATTTTTTGGCCCCAATACCGATAGCCGATACCTGGCTGTGCAGTATCGGCCGATACCGATAACATAATAATGTCAAATAATTGCCATCATGGCTTTGTCAAGCTGCTGCCTACCTTTGTGAAGCAGGAAAAAATCTAATACAAAGTGAATCCAGTAGAACTTTTTATTGCCTGCCAGGAGTGGGTGACAATAGTTGAATAAACTTATGGCTCTCAAAATGGTATCGGTGACCTATTTTTTGTTACTCGCCGATACCGATACCACCGTATCGGTGCAACACTAGAATATTATTAGACAAATATGATCTTTAAAATGTATTTGTTTTCTAATTTTAATTACCCAGCCATGGTTTGGCTTTACTTCTCCTCATTGGTGGAGATTTAAAGCCATATCTCTATTACACTTGATACATACAATATAATGTACCATATATAATGTATAATGTACAGTTATATTTTGTTTATTTGTGCACCTTTTTTACCTAGTCAAACATCTGTTGGTGATTTCATTTCTTGTTGATTTTCTTTTTTGTTTTTGCTCATTGCTTCTTGTTTAATATGTGTTAATGTTAAATTAAAATCAATTATAAAAGGCAATTCACTATTTTGTTTTGGAGGCATTTTCTGAATAGATTTTATTTACTTCTCAACAGATTATAGGCACATTTAATTTTTTTATATAAGAAGTTATTTTGTTTTTAGTTTTGCATTTCCAGGTAAACAATGGAGAGAAGTTTACACAAAGTATGTAAAGAAAGAGATGGGTTTTAGGAAATAGCATCAGTCATGCACCAAATCTGAATTCATTTCATTGTATTTTCAGTGTTTTCACTGCCATCTAACTGTCATGTTTTTTTTTAACAAATTATAACCAAAAAATATCATTAGAAGGCAACGTTTTATGTGAAATGGTGGCAAACGCACCATTTCACAAAATGGTTTGCCAAACCATTTATTGAAAACGGGGTCTCAAATCGCTGGTGGCTCTCCCATCTAGAGTGGCTGTTTAAAGATTAATAGTTAAAAAGCTCTTAAGGCTTTAAAACTTTGAAATGTCAGAGGAGAAGAGGAAGAACTATAGGTGTTCATCAGAGTGACATTGTAGCTGAAGAAACTGAGTGGATTTTATTTTATTTTTTGTGCTGAATTAATTTCTTATATTAAACCTGGCAATGTCACTGTTATGATTTAATTAAAGATCAGACCCAAATGCAGATGACCAAACAGAGAGACCAGGGAAAAGTTTAACAGGTTTATTTAGTATAGTGAGATTAGTCCAGTGCTGCTCTGAACATTGCTCAACCGGAACTGAAAGGTGAGGGGAAGACACTGCGGTTAGTTCAGGCCCAGTGGGAAACTAGATTTTTTGGCTTGAAGAGGAGGAATAGGTTGCAGACTTCTTCAGAAAAAAGTGCCCTTTATGGAATCCAGTCTCTGTAGGATGTTCCAGTGATAGTCTTGTTTGATGGTGGGCGGACAGGGTTTACTCAGTCTGCAGTTGGTGCTTGAACGGACTGTAGTGGAGATGAATCCCTTGCTCAGTGTGAAGCTCAAACGATTCCTCTGGGAAAAGTGGATCCAAACGTTGATCCTTCCAGGGAGAGAAGGTCCGAAAAATCCAGTTTGTAGGATGACTTCCTGCCGAGAGGCAAAGACAAAGAAAAACAAGATTAAAACTCAGGTTGACAAAAAAAAATCAGTTTGACTCAGCAAACTCAGCTTGGTTAGAGTTCTCAAAACTGGCAAAACAAAAACTCAGGTAAGACTCTGCTAAACTAAGCATGGCTACAGTACCCCAAACTGGCAAACACTCCGGCCTCGAGGTAGTGGCAGACAGCAGCTTAAGAACACTCCACAGGTAATGAGGTAACGAGCTGCAGGTGTGCAGGGAGACCCAATGAGAATGGGGCACCACCTGGTGGAGGAAAAAGGAAACACAGAAACAACCCACAAAAACTGAATTCCTGGGAGTCACTGAAAACCTTTGCTTCTGCACTAAAGGGTATATTTACTCGTAACTTTTTGTACCTCTACATCAGTTTCTAATCTAATGATTTTTCATGGCTTTGTATTTCTCTGTCTTACCATCACTTTATATCCCAGTGTTCGGAAAATTGTAAGAAACTGATTGTTCTGTGGATAATGTGTGAGTTAAAGGAATAGTACACCCAAAACATGATTAGCCTTCATTTTCTACTCACCCCCATGCTGAACAACACTCTGGAGTACTTTTTTGATATCTCAAATGCATCTGGAGATCTGGGAGGCTTCTTGCTGTCTGCTGACATTCAAATAATGGAGGTCTATGGTGCCCGAGACAGAAAGGTCCATAAAAGTCCACAAAAAACGTGTCCATATTCCTCCATACTGCCCGTCCAATGTATTCCAAGTGTCCTGAGTGGGTAGCGTCCATAATTTACTCGAAACGAAGTCATTTAGAATGTTTTTAGAGCATAAACAGTAGTGTATAGGATTTCCTGAAAGCGCGCACATGCGCGTTCACGAGCCTACGGAAGCCGGCAGACCAAACCAGATGAAAGTGCGCATTCAGCTCGGCAAAGAACTCATGCTCTTCCTCAACACTGAAGTCCTCAGACATTTTTCTTTCGTTGTTTCTTTCTTTGCACAGGTAAACAGCACATTTCTTTCTTCTACGCTTGCATTATTGGCAGAGCAGATGCTGAATGCGCACTTTCATCTGGTTTGGTCTGCCGGCTTCCGTAGGCTCGTGAACGCGCATGTGCGCGCTTTAAGGAAATCCTATACACTACTGTTTATGCTCTAAAAACATTCTAAATGACTTC
The DNA here is from genome assembly GCF_000732505.1 of Cyprinodon variegatus. NCBI lineage: Eukaryota > Metazoa > Chordata > Actinopteri > Cyprinodontiformes > Cyprinodontidae > Cyprinodon > Cyprinodon variegatus. The sequence continues at coordinate 840,830 of NW_015150598.1, forward strand.
GTTTCGAGTAAATTCTGGATGCTACCAACTCAGGACACTTGGAATACATTGGACGAGCAGTATGGAGGAATATTGACACGTTTTTTGTGGACTTTTATGGACCTTTCTGTCTCGGACACCATAGACCTCCATTATTTGAATGTCAGCAGACAGCAAGAAGCCTCCCAGATCTCTAGATGCATTTGAGATATCAAAAAAGTACTCCAGAGTGTTGTTCAGCATGGGGGTGAGTAGAAAATGAAGGCTAATCATGTTTTGGGTGTACTATTCCTTTAAGATCTAGCTTAAAGTAAGTTTAGAGGGACTTGCTGGCCAGTTTCAGGGATTAAACAATCCTACGTCCTCGTTCTCTACTGCTCCTACAGGTGAGAACTGTTTGCATGAGTATGAAACACGATAAAGGCAGCAACATGCATCATCTTTAACCACGAGTTCTTGTATTTCTGTTGTGGCCTTTGGGGGAGATGGAAATGTTTTCTCATGAGTTCTGCCAAACATTTCTCCTCAATGCATCATGTCTGTATTATGTGTACCTGCTGCTTAGCAACTTTGACTGAATGGGCAACTGTTAAATAACGTGGAAGCATTTAATTTTCTCCTCAGCGGAATAAGCTGATGGTGCAGTGCAGAGAGATGTTTTAACCGGCCTCCTGAAAGATCCATCTCACAAAGAGTTGGGATAAGTGGAATACCGCAGGAAGGTGGTCACATTTTCCAAACTCACTCATTTCCCCCAGCCGGGTTGATAATTCAGCAGGGCTTGTAGAAATTAATGAGATTTCAAGGTTACTAACAATTTCTGCAGATATGCATAATGTTATCTCATGTGTGGAATATGGAGTAAAGTATTATTAGGGTAAGCTGAAGTAGAGCTGTTGTGTTTTAAAGAAATCTGAAGTGGTTTCAACAACAATCACACCCAGACAGGAAGCAGGACACCGTCCAACTCGGATGTTATCAAACAGCGACAGTGCACGAGGAAGTGGGTCCCAATCTTATCCCAAGGATCTGGCAGTCACTATAATAAATGCAGTTTAATAGTTTTTGGCCTGAGAGTCATTGTCCCTGGCTCCATCCAGAGGAGGGCCACAGTTTCCACAGGGTTCCACTCCTAATAGGAGAAAATTTGCTTTCCTGCTATGCCTCATCTGTGGCTTGGATCTTTTGTCAATATAAAGTCAGGCTGAAATAGAAAAAAGTTCTTTTCCACTAAATCTGGTTGAATTTTAACAACTTTCGATGAATCGTTTTAACATTTTGGCAGAATTTTCAGCCCACTCTTTCTCATAGAATTGTTTTAATTCACCCTCATTGGGTGGTTTTCATCGTAAACTGCTTGTTTAAGGTGCTTTCAGAGCATCTCAATTTACCAGCAACCCCCTGAGTGGCTGGACTGTTTTGGGTTGTTATTTGCAAAGCCAAATGATCCTGACCTCAAGGTCATGAACAAACGAATGAACATTGGCAAGATCTTTTTTCATTAAATATTAAAATTATTGCTATTTTGGTTCATTTGGTTTATTTGCTATTTTGCGGCAGAGTCCTGCATTTGTCAGATTTTTCAGACTGTAGCTGCCAGACCCGCAGAGTTCAGAACCGAGACCCGACCTGTTACCCAAAATTATCCCCATTTAAAACCCGGCCAGGACCGCACGGACCCGTAAATAATAAAGTGCGACCTGACCGATGATCACAAAGTGTACACACAGCCGTTTATAATATCAGAGGCAGAAAAGAACATTGCCTCATGCTCACATCCAGTGCGGGCTGGGCTGTAAAATGGCCAAAGTAAGAAGCTTTGCCTCGTGGCTTAAAAATAACTGGTATCTGGATATTCTTGAATCAATTTATTGTTTAAGATGTAGAATTAATAAAAAAGAAAATATAAATAAGTTTCATTGATGCTGTAACTCTATGATGCCCTCATTTTCTTCATAACTACCCATGCCCTCACCCATGAAATAATATAGGATTATTTTTCTACCTGTAGATGTACTTTTTATACTGGTACTCAACCAGTGCAGGACTCTAGTTTGTGCCTTGGGACTTTACCATCAGGGCCCATTTTCCCCCACAGTAAATTTTGCAGTGTTAAAGTAACACTTGAAGAGTGCATTTGGTCTGCTCAGAATTAGGGTTAAATTAGAACTTTATGTAATGTATATCTTTCTCCAGTTGTTGTTGTCATAACTAAAAGAGTCAGTCTGCTACATATACCGTAAAAAAAACAGACCCATGTTTTAATTATGAGTGTGACATGAGCTAAATTAAAGGTCTTAAGCAGATCCTACATAAAGGACAAACTTTTTTACAATCTATTGCCAGGAAATACAAATTATACCTAAAAAAACAAACAAACAAACAAACACAAAAACAGACATAAAGTCACCATTTAGTCACTCATTGTCTTTGAAAATATTTTTGTGAGGAAAGACAATTTAGAAACATGGAGTTTAATTTTTAACTTTAACTGGGCTTGTTTTTATGCAAAAGAAGTTAAAGAATTCACATTCCAGATTAAACTATTCTAAAATATTCTAAAATATTAAAGAATAATGACTCGTAAACAGAGACAAAAAATAATAAAAGTGTGTTTTTTATTAATAACAAAAGTGTTTATTTACCTTCAAGCCATGAAATGGACTGGATCAACTTCGGGTATATTTAACTGTAGATTTATTAAAATCCCTCCATGGTCTCAGAAACACTTGAAAATTGTAAAAGCCACAAAAACCAAGTGATTCTAAGTGGGAAAAGGCATCCCTGTGAAACATAAACAGTGTCATTAAATATGCTTGATGACCCTGAGGTCTTAGTTCATGTATTTTTGGGCTGAGAGAAAGAAATGCTGATGGGAAAAAGCCAGAATCTGCCTGGGAAAGGAAGCAGGATGTCCACTGCTGTTGCACAATTTGACTACCTACTGAGGTGCAGCGATACGAAACTAAACCAGATAAACTCTGAAAGTCACGGAGACCAATTGTCCTGGTTATGACTGAATAACAGTTTGAGACATCTTTATCTTTTCTTCCGTTTTTAATGAGGAAAAAGAGAAACGAGGAGCAGAGCAGATGAGGTACGTGCTTACTAAATACTTACATCTATGACAGCTTCAGTCAGTTAAATATACTTTTATTAAATGCTGATGTTTATGTGTGATTTTTCATGTTTGGAAACAATGTACATTTCTTTGAAACAAACATAAATACTAAACACAAGAAAAGCATAAAAAGTATTTTTACCCCTCGTGTATTTTGCTAAAATCTGTTCTCACAGCTTTCCACGAGATTAATTCTTCTGTGGCAATGTGCAGGAAGCAGATGGACATGTTGTTTTTTTTCACATGATTGTTTTTTTATTTGAAAGAATGTAGTTGTTTTTTTTCACATGATTGTTTTTTTATTTGAAAGAATGTAGTTGTGCTTTAAGTTATGAAATAATATATATGTCCAAGTCTGAGTAACTAATTTCAACAGGGAGTTTTAATGCGCAGACTAACACTGACGTTTAATTGTTGGTCCAAGTGTTTTTAAAGTGCTTGTTAAACATTTGCTCGATATGCTAATTTACTGCGAAATTTCTTCACAGATGATGCCATATGCTCTGATGTTGACACTTTTAGTCGCCTGTACAGGTAACGTCATTACACTCAGATAAACACTGAAAACTTACACAGTAAAAGAAACTTGTTTAAATGTGGAGCTCTACTGAGGAGCTTAGGCACATTTCAAAGATGCAGGTTAGACTAAAACTTTATACCAAATCCAGTGAGTCTAAATCAAGAGGTCAAAATGCCATTTTACTCACTAAGGGGGAAAAACATCAAAATGATTATCACAGACTGTATAAGCAAGATTTTTTTTTTTTTTTTTTTTTTTTATCTCACAACTGCTTTATAACCGGGTTTAAGACTATAGCTCATATTAGTTGCATTAGTTTCAGTGTGTGGAATAATGGAATGTATATAAAAGACTAAGAAAGAAAAGCTTAAATAAAGTCCCACAGTGGGGAAGTGTGTCATCTGCATTTAACCCACTCCTTAGGGAGCAGTGGGCTGCTATACTGAAGATCACCCAGGGAAAAATGTCCAGAGGGACCCAGATTTACAGCTAGTGATCATGCAGCACTGTTTTCCTTTTTCATATAAAAAAAAGATATATGACATAAAGGTAATTGATAAAGTTGTCCTACAATGTTTACATCACAATCAAACACAAATTTAGGCATTGTCACATAAAACAACGGAGCTACCTTAAAAGCAGTGGAGGAAAAGTTTTATTTAAATTATACATAATTATAAAATCAGAAGCTTTCTTTATTTCCTACAAAATGGTCTTCTTTGGCCCCTTAAAGGTTCCTTCATGCTTGTAAGATTTATGTAGTGAACAAAAGGAGTATCAATATACTGATATCCTATCCTACAATGTCAGAAAGAGAGAGAGAAAACAATTTATATCTCCATTAAAAATGGGTTTTTTTTCTGTCCAGAAAACCATTATTTATATTTTTACAGATGCAGAGTCCCAATTTACAAGATGCTGGTGCCTTCATTTTTTAATGGTGTTTTTTTTTAGTTTTGTCCGATTAAGACGGTAACAAAATGAGTCACATATCTGGGGACTGAGAAGAGCTAAGGTGTATCTAACGTCAGAGGAGCTGAAACCCCAAAAACATTCAGTGCAACCACCAAATATGAACCCCTAAAAGTTTTTCTTTTGCTTTTTGTCACACTCGACAAATGTTTCAAAAATCAATAAAATTGGACAAAAATACCAGATACGTTAAATCAAAAAAGTGTTTTTTTTAAAGTTAAAGTTTTATTGAAAAAAAAATCATCCGAACCAACCTGTCTAAACCGTGGAATCAAGAAACCACTTCAGTAGAAGCTGTCTAAGAACGTGAAGTAGAAAGGATTCAAATTGACAACGTATGATGCTATGATTTATAGAAATTCAAAAACAGATAAAAAAGTCACTGCCATCGATCTACATTGAACAGATCACAAAGACATTTTTTAGAGAACCGTTGTTCAAAGAGGTGGAAAACATGGGACAGTGAAGAACCTCACCAGGAGTTACTGACCCAGCTACAGTATATCACACCAAGAGCTCATTAGTGATTCATCTAGAAGGTATCGGAAGAAGGCTTGACTTCTTTAAGTTAAAGTCTGAGTTCATGATTAAACAATAAGAAAGGGAGAAAATGGACAAAAATGGTCTTAAATGGAGACATCCAAGGCTTGAACTACTGCTGACTCAAAAGAACAACCTAGTTCCTTTAAAATTTTACCAGAAACCAAAAAAACCTTTATGGACCACTTAAACAGTAAAATGGATGTTTACTCTTTGAAAGTCCAAAAAAACCCCCAGCATTTTAGAAACAAAACCTACGTTCAATAAAGGCGGAAGTGTGATAATCACAAGCTACTTCTGCTGCTACTACTTTCAAACCCTAACTCAGGAATACTTGGGTAGTAAAGAAGTCCAGTGATCTAAAGCAGGCATCCCAGAAGTCTGTCCTCGAGGGCCACTGTCCTGCAGGTTTTAGAGGTTTCCTTGCTCCAGCACAGCTGATTTTAATTGAAAGCTGATTAACAGGCTTTTGCTCAGCTGCAATCATCATAATCAGCTGTGCAAAAGCAGGGAAACCTCTAAACCCTGCAGGACAGTGGCCCTCGAGGACAGACTTCGGGGATGCCTGATCCAAAGCATAACAGCAGTTCCCAGTCTAATTGGTTCAAAAAAAGATTTTGGGAAAGCATCCAGGATATTTTTTCATGCCAAAAACAGGATGCATATGGAGGAAGACCCCACCCCCGTTCCCCCTCGGCCCCCACTCATTTGGGAACTGTAAGTGTTAGTCTTATATTAACGTTTGTTTTATGAACTTTATGAAATATTAAAGTGTGACAAAACAAACAACAACAAATCTGTACAGGGGTGAAAACTTTTGTTACAGAATGTACATGCTGTAATAAAACCACAAGGAAATGTAGGCTTTTTATAAATTGATGTATAATTCAAGGAACAATAACAAGAATCTTAAAAATGAACTGTGTCCAACTTTAGACCAGTTCCAATAGAAATATTTATAAATTGTACCGAAAGGACGAGGATTTAATGCTTTTGGCAAGTTAACTTGTCAGAACTCAGGCCTTTAAGAAAATGTGCTGCTGTATTTCATATAAACCCAATCTGAGTTCAAAAGACCCAATGTCTTAAATCTCAAGGCAGCCACTTACATACAGCTGAATATTTATAAAACAGAGTTATTAATCATATGTAGAGCAATGCTTAAAAAAAAAAGGACTTCAGCAGGGGAACGCTTAAAGCCCTCAAACTTCACTAAATCACGAGCCTGCTTTTATAATCTGGTGAAAGCGTGTTTATTCCTTCCATCAGTCTGTAGTTCGTTTCATCAGGACACTCTTGTTTTCACCAGGAGCGTCTGTTAAAGTCCCCTCACCATGTGACCAGAACACGTTCCATTCCAGCGTTCACAGCTGCAGGTCCAATTTCAACCGGAGCATGGAGACCAGTGGCTATCAAGAGAAGTGCCCGTGGCCTGATGTCAAACTGTAAATATCTGATGATTTATAATCAACTTTAATGTCTGAGCTTCTCTTCATAAATGGACTAGTACAGGGCGCTGCATGGAAAAATAAAATTTTACTGTGGTAAAAGCGAAGCTATTTGAATCTGGTTTTTATGACGGTAAATCTAACCTTAAAAAAAACAGGTTAAGTGAAGAAAAGAAGAATTTAACATGGTAATGTTGATATTAGTCAAGTTTTTTTTTTTTTTTTTACAGACACAGTCCATGAATTGGCAATGTGTATAATAAACTATACAGTTATTAATAATAAAGCACAATCACTTTAGTGTACCAAGACCCCACTGCTGAAGAAAAGTGTATAGAAGCTGCTGGGGGAGATTCTCAGTCATCCAGGTCGTAGTCATTCAAAAAAAATTAAAAAACAAACCACTGGACTTTATTTTCCAAGCCTTATAGAGTAGCCCAACAAAGCCTGGTTATGGCTTAGAAAACATGCAAATTGGAACTGGAAGAAGAGGTCCACCCCTTAGTAATGGGGAGTCCTTGAGGTCTTTGTTATTCTGAAATACCTGATAATGGCCTATGCCTCTGAAAAGGGGAGTCATTAGGGTCATTGTTGGTCTTGCTGACCAAGCGAGATGTTTTGGTCCCCTGCATGGTGATGAGGATTGAGATGATAGCGGGAAGGAATCAACTCTATAGCTCAGTTGTAGGTTCTTGAGAACTGAAACCTGAGTCCAGCCCCGCCTTTTATTTTGATTTTTCTCTCTTAACATAAATTTCTTCCTTCACACCCCGTTCAAACCACCTGTCTTCTTTGTCAAAAATGTGAACATTCTGGTCCTCAAAAGAATGTCCTTTGTCCATAAGGTCGACTCCCAATTACAAAGGGGTGGACCTACTCTAGAAAGCTTGGAAGTCAACGCTAATGCAGACATTTTTAATCGAAAAAATCTTCCTGGATGGGAAGCAAAATGTGTTCAAATTTGGAAAACAAAGTCAATTGGTTTGTTTTTAATTTTTTGGGGGGTAAATTATAAAAGTTGGTTTAAAGTTTGCTGCTGAACACCAGAACAAGTCAATGAAATACATGAGGCACAGATATTTCATGAAGGAATAACAAATAAACCCATAGTGAAGTTTGGAGGTGTGACTATCATGGTTTGGGGCCGAGCCTGAACAATGTGCTGGAAGCCTGTCTGTTCTCCTTGGGTCCAGCTTTGAGGTTCAGTTCAGTCCTAGCATATGGTTTCCACTTTAAAATCATCAAACGATAACTGGGTGTGAGATTGGTGATGATTTATCTCATTGTCCTCACATCTTTAGGGTAAAAACATTTAATATCTAACCCTGAAATATAAGCTGCCCCTAAAGCTAAGGGTGGTTGGAGACACTGAGGCGAGACATTTTTGGCTCCATATTTCTACTGTATCACATGGTTAGAACAGCTTCTTTGCTTGTCTTTTTCCTGTTTTTAACACTTAATTTATATTCAGCTAGGCTTATAAATGTTATTTCCTCTCTAATTATTAGTAGCAATGCTTTTCTTTGGCCTGAAATCATTGAACGGATCTTTCAAACTCTTCTTTTCTCTCCAACAAATATGCTTCAAGCCATCTTTCTTGTCATCGCTCTGGTTTCCAGCTTCCTGCTCAGATTCTGGATCAGAATCAGGTCTGAACTTTGGCTGAATCATTCCGACATGCTGAGGATTTAACCATTTCTGGGCCGTTTTGGCTGCATGTTTTAGATCACTGCGCTTCTGCAGCTATCATCTATCTGTTTTCACCAAGTTTTTTTTTTTTTGTAAAAAGATGATGTAAAGCATATATATTCCTGCAACCTTTTGTAATATAATGACATATCCTTGCAGTGCCACTTGTGTCATATTCCAACCACAAACGTCTGTGTATTTCATTGAAATTTTGTTACAGATCTATTAAAACGGGGGAATAGATGTGAAGTAGAAGGAAAAATCATGCAAGGTTTATATTTTTAACGCAAACATCCAAATATCTGGTTTGTTTCACCCTCTTTTACTTTCATTCACTTAAAAAAATGTTGCGGCCAAATGTGTCAAGCATTATTTAATTAATGAGCCCAGATTTGACTAGCTGTATTTGGCTAGCTGTCCTGTTTCTGTCTCAGTGGATTTAAGAAAAAAATAGAGAAAACTGTAGAGATGTTCGTTCTAAAAAATATCCCAAAATTTAAACATCTCCTAGTGCTTTGTTTAATGGAGGCTAGGCGGAAGTTCAACTGAAGAAACATATTGCTTTCCTTCATCCACCTGCGACACAGCCAATCAGCTTTAAACCACACCTCTATGAAAGCCAATCAGCATCCAAGGTTCATCTTAAAAGGCCTCCAACACACACCTGTCTGCTCCTGTGTGCAGGATGCACTGTGTGACTTCCTTCAGATGACACCATTTCCACCCACCTCCAGCCCCTCCTTCACCTTCGTAGCTAAAGCTTCATCAGACTGCGTTTCCTGTTTCATCTTAAACGGTTTCTTCCCAGTGGGGAGTTTTTCCTCTCCACTGTCGCTTCATGCTTGCTCATCATGAACAGGTTCTCTCAACCTGCGTTATCCATTTTCCAGGTCCCTGAGTAAAGCTCTAGTAATAGCTGGATCTGCTGCATCTCCCGATAAAACTCAGCATACCGTCTCGCTAACGAGCAGTCTACAGACTGACCAACTTCATCTATCTCTCCATTCCATCACCAGTTTCAGTCCTGGGGGGGAAAGGCCCTATTATTTGGTCCTGTTCATGCATATCTATCAAAGTTAAGTGCTAAATGTCCTGCCGAGGTCTGAGCGCCAAAGACAAAGTAATTGCATCAATAAATTCCTCCTAATTGTCTTTTCTCTTTGTTTGAGTTTTTCAGAATGAAATACATTATCGAACCGTAGAGAAAGTGTAGACTCACTGTAGATCTAAAAAGGCAAAGACGTCCACCTGAAATGACAGGCTGGGCAAAGACAGCATTAATCAGAGAGTCTGCCAAGGGTTCCATGGTAACTCTGGAGGAGCTGAAGAGATTCACAGCTGAGGTAGATATGCCTATAGAGAACCAACTAATTAAAAACAGTCATCTGACATTTATAAAAAATAAAAAAAAGGAAAGAAAAAAGGGGAAAACGGCTAATGTGTAAAAGAAGATGATTCAGTCAGACAAAACCAAACTGAGGAACTCGGCACATCTGAATACAATATACCTACAGGGGAACAGAGTGGTGGCAGCATCATCCTTTGGACATGCTACATTTAGTATGGCACACTAACTATGTATCATTTTTCTTCCTTTACACATTTATTTTAGACCTTTTGTTGGTCAAACAGACAAACTTATTATATTGCATTAAAGTTAGTGGCCTTAATGAAACAGAAAAAGTGTATACACGGCAAAAAATGAAACAGTGGTGTCCTTTTTTCTCAAAATAAATGTATTTTCTCTTGATTTAAGTAGGTATGACAACTTGCCAGTAAATAGGACGATTTACATTAAAAATAGGAATAAACAACTTCAGTGTATTAGTTCAAGCACTTAGGTAATGTCTGATTATCTTATTTTAAGAGGAAAAGTATTCTTTCCATTCCAATATCATCTGAATTACCTAATAAAATTAGGGCAAATCGACTGATTCTAAGACATTTAACTTATTTTTAGATTGGCTTTCGCAGTGCAAGGACTGTTAATGTCTTTGCTTTTCACCATTATGTTTTGAATAGAATAATTAGAATTTATAGAGTATTAGAATTTTGCTGAGACTGTTCTCCTCTAGTAGAAGTGATTCGACCTCAATAATAGAATGAGAAAGCTGGTTAAAATATTAATCTTTATTTTTTGGAAAAAAAAAAAAAACTTTAAACAGGCTTTAAATTCTGTGCATTATGTAGCACCTATTCACAACTCATTCCGTCTCAACGCGCTTTACAGAAACAATCCAGCTGATTGAGACGGTTAAAATGTGACTGTAAGAAACACAGCTGATTGCATTCAGTCATTGACTTTGCAGGATTCAATTCTCCAGAATGATAATGTGGAGACAGTAGACATTTGTATGTAGCACTTAGCATGTATGTATGTACACTGAGCATGTATATAGCGACAGTGGAGAGGAAAAACAAAAAGAAAAACCAAGAGAACAACCAGAGCTGCATTCCTAGAATGTCTACAGCTTTATAGAAGTGGTCCTCAGCACGTCCTTGCCATGTGGATGAGATTCAAACAGGACTATGTTGTTGTTGTTTTTTTGATGCAGAGAGAGGATTGTGGTTATTTTTATGCCAGATTTTGGGAACCCCAGATTCTCATCAGGTGGTGTTTTCAAACCTTGACCTTCACTTGAAGATTGAGAATTTGCAGCAGTGTGATGTATTCATGATAACATTCTGCTATTGTAAGTTGGATGCCACAGTTTTCATTTGGTGAAGTTCCATGTCTCTCCTTGAAGAGCCATGGGGTCTTGTTTTTACAAGATGATAGATTGGAGAAAGAATTAGCTCTTAAGCTCTTAAGCTCAGTTCTCAGTTGAGGTGGTTCAAGGATGTTTAGGGCTTTGTTCAAATGTATGGGCTTCGTCTTCCAAGGACACAGTCTACCTGGACTGGCTCCTTCGAAGAGATTTTGGCTTTCAATTCAAACAGGTCTATCCTTCCGCGGCTTTCTCCACCATAAGCTCTGTCGTTTAGCAACCGTGACAGTTGACACAAAAAGCAGGAAAAGAATGAATACAGAACTTTTCAAAAGTGTTTGTTTTTAATTTTTTTCCCCCTTTTTTTATTGTAAAGTGAACAAAGACTAC
>NW_015150598.1:852450-867520 GCF_000732505.1 Cyprinodon variegatus
TTGATGCTATTTTCAAATATCCATTACTGTAAAAATGTCCATTGCTGTATATTGGTTATTTATACTCCAGTTGCACAGTTTTTATATTGGTAAAGCACTTTACAGTGCAGTATTTTATTGTTTATATTTTAACTCTTCAATATTATGTTATTCTTATACATTTTCTAAGTTTCACATTTGTGTGACCATTTTCAATAATCTTCAATTATTATCAATTATATATTTCTACCCTTTTATAGAATATATACAGAATAGAAAATCTAAGTAAATCTAAACAATTTATGTATAAAAATATATGTGCAAAATGTCTTATATTCCACAACGAAAAATACTTAGTTTAGCAAATTGTGCAAAACAGCCAAAAAAAAATCAGATTTATAGTCCTCACACTGCAGATATATTACAATCTGTCCTTAAATCACAGCCAAACCCATTTACACAGTAACAGATAAAATATTTGGATAAACCAAACATTACCGCCACATATCTGACTCAATAATCATTAAAACAACTATTTTCATACTTTTCAGACGGAACTATTCACGGAACTATTCATATTTATTTTAAACTGCACTTCCAATATTCACCACTGTTCGGCACCAAGCACCATTTCCTCTGATCACAGAGCAGCCAGCTTGCTTGGTCTCGCAATGAATCACGGGATATTCAAGGATAGTGAGGATACATCGGACCCGTCCTTCAAATCGGGCAAAAAAAAGGACGCATTTGTAGGCATCATAACCACGAGTCTTGGAATCCGACCAAACCTCGGCTCCGCGCTATGACATAGTCGAATCCGGCCTTCAGAGGACGGAGCCCATAAATTCGAACAGAGCCTAGGTTTCTTTTCTAGGACCTGTTCCATTCCTGATCTGATCTAAAACAGTTACACTAGTTTCAGAAATCTACACGATCCTTTAAAGTCTTTAGGTAATTTTTTTTTTATCTTATAGTGCAAAATAAACATTTATCAGAAAGTTAAATTCTTTCAGAGCTCCTACATCCTTACTTCTATATAAACTGATACCTGTTTATTGTCTAATGCCTTGCTTTCTCTCCCTGTTCTGCAGCATTTACTACAACCTGAAGATGTGTGTGGATGCTTCAGCGCAGCAGAGCTTCTGTAGCGGTTACAAGTTTACTGTAGATGAAATCTTCATGGAAGTCCACAAGACATATTTTTCCCTCTGCGGCGGAAACCACGACCCCCCAATCCATACCCTCCTCATGTTAATAGCACCTTGTGTAATCATGACACTCTTTCTGCCCTTTCTTTGTGTTCACCTCACCCCTTTGAACACACAATGAGTCATTTTGATGTGAAAACGAGGTACTTGGTTTTATGTATTGTAAACTTGTTTAATTCAGCACCTTTTGGCCTAAGACTTTTACCACTACCCTCTATGGGTTGGAACATGGGTACTGTAGTTGAGTGTTTCTATTTGTTTAAACACTGCTTGGTGCATAACACAGCTTTACGTTTGACTTTAATAGTGCATCTGTTTTACCTATGACCTTGGTAGTCAGAGTGCCCTAATCTTAGAGATCACTATGCTTTAGTATCCTGCTTGTGGGCTCATGCTCTTCATTGTTTGTGTATGGCCACTATTACAACCATAACAGCTGCAAAAACTCTGTTCTGAATGGGTTTCTGATGTCTGAGTACATATGGCATGTCAGTATATCAGGGGTTAAAATTGCAAGCATTAATACATACATTCCAGGTCAGCATAATAAAACCACTTTAGAATCTAAAATAAAATGCAAATTCAATAAAATTTAATGTAACCCTTTCCTCTTCCAGACACCCCAGCTTAATTAACCCTTTACCTCAGTGTCTCCTGTCGCTGTCCGCTTTAGTGGAAGTTTTTAAAATGTGTCTAGTATATGCTTTAACATCGGATTTTGTTAGACTTTAAAAGCTTATTAAGAATCCTTTTTTAAAAATCGACCAAAATGATGGTTTCTACTAATCAAAGAGGGTATAAGCTTGATTTAAACCTCTTGCCGATCAATGCACTATGTAATCTTTAGTTAAATTAACATTTTTTTCCATATGTAGAGATTTTCTTAAGTACAACTTATCCACGAATCAGCCCTTGGCTTTTTCCCTCATATCTATCTTCTTATATGCTCCACAAACATACATCTCCCAACCACTGATTCCAAGATATCATATATAAAGCCCTCTGTGTTTCCTCTACCTGCACAAAATTGTCATGCCTTGTCTATCTGTGTAGGACTCAGAATTGTCTATTTATTTCCGAAGAAAATACAAGAGGTTTACTTTAAAACAGTGGATGATTGCTTTTCTCCCCCAAAAAAACTTTGTTGTAATTATTTGGGAATATTTCAAATGCAATGGAGACAGAAATGAAAACAAAGGGGAAAAAAGAGAAAAAGTAATTGAGAGTGATGAGGTAAGATGTCACAAGGGGAAAAATGTGATAAAATACAGGAAAGGAAAAGAGAAAATAAGATACAGCTACAATTAACCAAGTGGTCGTGGTGGCCTAGTGGTTAGGGCATTGCTCTTGAATCTGAGAGGTCCTAAGTTCAAGCCCCACTCCCACGGACTGCCACTCTGGGTCCCTGAGCAAGACCCTTAACCCCACACTGCTCCCTGTGCACCGCAAAATGTCAGCTCACTGCTCCCCAAGGGGATGGTTTAAATACAGAGATTTTATTGCTTTGTACTTTTGACAATAATGTTGAATTCTATTCAATATATATGATAAGATCAAAAGAAAAATATGTACTATCTAATACGAGGTGTGTTTATTTGCAGCCAGAGGTAACTTTAAGGTTTATGGGTATAGATCTGTAACCGTAGCAACAAGATCCAGAAACCTGTAGTGTATGGGAAAGTGATTGTTATAACGAAATAAAATATATAAGAACAACAAAACAAGAAAATCTGCCAAACAGGACTTTGTAATAATGTTCAATTATGGTTCTCCCCTTTTGGACTTCTATTTTAGTTTGAGTTATCTATGTCATTCTGTTTTGTTGATCTTGGGTTACACTTAAGCTGTGTTGCAGTTCTCTCATTACTCTCTGTTGCCCCCTTGTGGCAATCTCCTTTCCCCTAGCTCCCCTCTGGATACTTCTATCCACACCTGCTCCATATCAGCTGATTAGTTGATATGGAGCAAATGGTTTAGATTAACTGGTGTCCCCTACCCTACCTTCTCCGCCTAGTATAGAGTTTAGACAGTTTTTAAAAAGGTCAACAGATCTAGGTTTAGGTTTCATAGAAAGGATAACATGGCTCTCTCTTACATATTTGTTATCAACAAATGTAATCTCTCTGTCCTTTTGGATGTTCATATCACCTGTTAAATGCTTGCAGTATAAATATACTGTACAGACCAAGCATGCAGCCAACATGCTAGTATTAAACAAAATGTATAAAGTTTTTGTTGAGCTGGAGCAATTAATAGGAGTAATTTTTTTTTTTTTTTTTTAATGGTTGACTAATTTAGTAATGTCACAATTGATAAAGTGTCGAGACGCTAAAACATGCCTGTAGCTGAAAGCACAACCCACTCAGAGCAGCAATCAAGCCAAAACTGCACTGAAATGATTAAAATCTTGTATTTAAGATGAAAATCCTTTTTTGGAGATAGTAGCATAATTGAAGTTTCCATTGATTTAAACTACAAAAAAAATGGCATTATGAATCTTCTATCAAATTATCAAAAGGTTAATCAAAAATCAATTTGGAGAATAATTGGTATTTTCAACCCCCTGTCTGTACTCACCAATTGTAAAACAGTATTATTGAAAAATATTTCAATTCAAAAATCAAAAAGCAAGGTATTTGATTTACCTTTGGTGTTTGATAAGTATTTTTGATTTGATTTTGTCATGATATTGGCACTCTTGAATGGCTTAATTACTCATTTCATTCACCTGTCCAACTCTGCCCAGTCGCTTATTACCTCTCATCTGATCCACCTGCTCCTGCCTCTATTTAATGTGCTTGCATCCAGCCATCAGGCCCAGATTATCTTGTTCTCTCTACCCAGTAGTGAGATTGTTTTAAGAGGTGCTTGATGTTTCTGATTTCATGATCCTGATCTGTTCTGCCTCTCAAATACTGAGCCTGCCTGTTCCTATTCTGATTTGTTTGCCTGACCTGGCTTGGGACTCCTGCATGTCCGCCAGGGCTGCAGCATCTGGAACACTCTGGGGGCGCCCGCCACATCTTGTTGGCAGCCCACCGGCTGGATCAAACCTCATTCTCTGGGCATAGACAGAACTTGAAAACCAGAGGTTCAAGCATTACTGTAGATGCCCGAGCTGCTGCTACTCCAATCCGTGCTTTAAATAAATGCTTTTTGAGTTATCCCACTGTCTGCATGGTCATGAATACTCCTGTCCATCAGTCCTGACAGAATTTAACTGTTTTATGCCCGTCTTCCAAGTAGTTTTGATTGATTTTACTATAAAGCACTTACGTTTCAGCCACGATCATCTATGGGCTTTCCAGCGGAATGGATCAGAGCACTTCCAAAATAAACTAGCAAAGCATGTGGTAGAGAAGAGATGTAAGGAGTTTGAAACTAATCTGGTTTTTAGAGCGACATGGTTGTCTCCTTTAAATGTTTCCACAACACCCAACTGTTTGAGTGTTATTACCTTTAACCTGCTAACTCGGACGTGTCATCACTAAGATGGAGCTTTAGGGTTTTGGTTATTGCTCTGAGTTTACCTCTATGACCTTGGATTGAATGTTCACGGCTGGGAAGGTTTGCAGCTGTCAGATGTTTTCCATTTGGGAATAATCCCTTTCTATGTAGAACAATGTAGTTAAAATGGTTTGGAAATCACCTTGAATTCTCAAGTTGATGCACTGGAAAAAATCTAAATCTAGACGAGTCATTTTTTTCTTAAAATAAGTGCATTTGCTCTTGAATTAAGGTAGTAAAAGAGACACCTTGCCAATGGAACAAGGCAATTTACACTTAGAATAAGAAAACAGAATAGCATTGTTTAATTTCAAGTGAATATTATCTAATTATGTTATTTATCAGAGTAAAAATACTCATTCCATTGGCAAACTATCTCATTTACCTACTCAAATTAAGGGGAAATGCACTTAATTTAAGACACTTTTACTTATTTCTAGATCGTTTTTCCAGTGTGGTCAACAAAACTGGTTCTTCTAAGCTTTGCTGACTTCATTGCTGACATCTTTCCACTCTGGCATTATTTTTAAATACACATTTATGCTCCATAACTCCTGCTTTTAGAAAAGTGCTAACAATGATAATTAATGAAGACATCTGACACCAGAAATTGGCATTAAATATTTTATGCAAATGTAGTTAGCCTTTATTTTACAAAATGTTCCATTATAGTTTAATTTTGTTTGTCATTTAGTGCCTGCATGGAATATTATCATAATAATACAAAGATAATAACAAAGACTTTTCGGCCATCTCTTGCATGAGTCACTTAGGAATGTAGCTAAAAACAAAAAAAAAATGTAAAGGTTTGCAGCTGCAGCCTCTTTTCAGGGCTGGTTTCTGTACAGAACAGCGAAATAATGACCCACTTTGTTTCAGTTTCACATCATAAACCTTTATTTCAGACAAAATATAATGTTTACACAGTCTTTAAAACTTCTTTACAGTTCTGTTATGATGAACCCGCTGTCTGAGAAAGAACAGTACTAGCATATTATCTGCATTGGAAATGCAAACATACTGCATTCATCATTCATCTTTATTTCAGCTCGTATCATGAACAGACCTGTAGACCTCATGAAGAATGGCTGTTAGCTAACAAAATAAAGCTCCACCGAGCCGCGTTATGACTTTTAGCTCTGACTATAATGTGTGGTTAGAATCAGCTCCTTCATCCTGAAAAGCAGATAACATCCCCTCATTCGCTGCCCCTAAAACAATTAGAGGTCAGTCATCTGTGTAATAGCTGATTTCACCTCACATATCCAGTTTGTATTTATACTTCAGCTGGAGCCAGAACTCTTTGCCCGTCTTCACTCAGAGGGATGACGGTCAATTAGACTGGGTTCAAACCCAGCGGAGCCGTGTCAGATTAGTGTGGGTGGTCTGCCTCGCTGCTGTGGAGGTATGAGGTGATGAAATGTGGAGAACTTACATCACCAGCACAGCTGAAGCTTTGTAGGACTAAAGAAAAAAATAAAAAATCCCTATTTTTCTTTTCATCTCTGGTAGTGCAAAGTCCAACAGTCAGGCAGTGTAGAGTGGCGCCATGTTTTGTTAAATATAACCTGCAGTTTCACTTTTTTTTCTTTGCAAATATCGAAGGGTTGTTTACCACCTCTTTGTTTGAGAAAAATCTTTCTGATGGACCACTGCAGGGTGTTAAATACTGGAATAATAATAATAATCAGACTCATTTAGCTGAAAAAAAACCTTTAAAAAGTAAATTAATCGTAGATTGATGGCTTAGCTACTTATATGAATACCTTTCTCTTTTCGACTTTTTTAAATAACATATGGAAAGATAGCCAGGAGGTGGTGATAGCATTGACATTACAGGGAGAAGCAAATTCAAGGCATGGGTTTTATGAAATTGCAGGTTTTGATGGGGACAGAGTCAAGGCGGGGCAGGCAGAAAAACATAAACTTAGAAGGTACCCCTGAATCAGTGCTTCTGGGATTCTTAACTAGGTTTCTGCTCTGTCCTCGTAACCTCCGGTCTGTTTGGGCAGCTGGCTGCTTATTCTGGACCTGATTACTTCCTTTCCCTTTAGATAGAAAACATTTACCATTTGAAATAAAAAGAAAAAAAAAAAACAATTTTGGCTGCATTTTATGAGGATCATGATAAATGTTTTGGTAACTGCTTTCATTGATTGAACGATTTCATTTTGATTTCCAATCAAATGTGGATAGAGGTTGAAAAGGCTGTTTTGGTCATGTCCTATGAAAGCCATGAGGAAAGCATTCTGTGCAAACGTGGGCATTGAGTTAGCATACAAGCTATACACACAAAAATAGAGATTACATTTAATGCTTTCCCATGGATGAAAAAGTAGCCTGATTAATACAAAGGTGTCTAAATGGCTGTGACTTATGTAAGAGAGAGAATATTGGAGCTGGTTTACAGTTGACTTTTGTATCTCTGCTTCTTTTTCTAAGTCCAATCTGTTTCCTTGAACCCCAGTTAGCCTCAGCAGATAGCCGCTCACACTGAGCCTGGTTCGCTGGAGGTTTCTTCCTGTTAAAAGGAAGTTTTCCTCTCCACCGTCGCTACAAGCATGCTTGATGTGAGGGATTGCCTTCGAGTCAATGAGTCGATGCAATCAACTAATTTTCCTTAGATCGAAAATTTTGAACCAATTTGACTGTATCACCTGGATGAATTGTCTCTGTAAAATTCCTTGAGATGACATATGTTGTGAATTGGTGCTAAATAAAGAAACTGAGTTGAATGGAATAAAACAAAAAAAGTTTTCCTTTACTCAGTCGACTCCAGTCATGGATTGCCTCTTCTGTCCTTGGTTGTGCTTATTGTATGACTATACACCATCTACTACAGGTCTAAAAAAGCACAACTTACATGTCCCTCCGCTTTCCTATGCTACAGCTGTCTGCAGCCTGACATGAACACGATTGTAAGCACTGATAATGGAGGATAAACAGTTATGGGTCAATTACTGCAAGAGATGAAACCTCAACAGTATGCTCTAAGCCGGGCATACGCTGATTTCAGTTTCAGCTTCATCACACGTCGTGTAGTATACAAGGGGTAACAAGGGGCGATTAGCCGCTCACTACCACCTCCCGATCAGGAAGCATAAGGCCGGGAGGAAATTCAATGTTTGAAATTCAGTCAGCTGTCGTAAGATCGCCTCATTGCTTCGGGCGATGCATGAGAACATGCATCGTGAGCTGTGAACTTTTAAACCCTGCCGTTACGTCATACAGTTTGAGCTATAGCTGTGTGAAAGGATTGAAAATATTGCACAGTATATGCCCAGCTTTACACTAATGCAATTGTGATCTTAAATGATAGTACATGCTGTATTGGGAGGGGCCTGAGAAAATTCTACAATAGCTGAAATGACATTGTGTATAGCGGTATATTTGTGCAAATGGCAATAACAGCTCTAGGCCCTGTTTAAAAAAATTGTGAATACAGAAATCCCAGAATAAGAAATAAAGTCAGACAGAACCTAGCATAAGTGAGTGCATCCTGGCTTCATCTATTCCACAAAGGCCAAGCCAGGCTCCAGGTGCAGCTACAGTACATCAAGCCAGGAGTTAATCTGTGATCAAGCTCATGGTTGATCACAGATTAACTGATTCAGCAAACAAAAGTAGATCAACTTAATGTCCAGACAGCCTAAAATAAATATTTCCTAATTCATTTTCTTAATTGAAAACATAACTTTTCATTTTTTCTTAAATTAGAAAATATTAACCTAAAAGTTAACAGTAGTAGCAAAAAATTGACAATGTGTGGAGATCTCAAAGTCTATAGATTTATATAACTCTTCTGCCCTGACAATCAGCCTTTCTGTGGTGTAGCAGTTTAAGTCTTTGCCTTTGGAGAAGTGGAAAAGGTCCATAAAAGAATCCAGCCCATTTAAAGTCCAACTCCAGCAGAGGGTTAATGCAAAGCACATTCTGTGGCTCATTAACCCAGGGAGCTCTGGAGTTAAATACAGACTACAGCAGGTGTGTGCTTTACGGCACAGTGGAGGCTTCAAAAGAACAATTAGGAAAATAAATCATGATAAATTTACAGCTTAAAGTTTGCATCGCTTCAAAGGAAACATTTAAATGTTGACATTTTTATATTTTTTTCCACTCAACATATTGAAATTCTTCCCTTTGAGCCATATGTCTTTACATGGCATGTGTTTTGGTCACCATCATCCCTCTATGTACACAAAACTAAAATGCTGGGAGGCAGTGTTTACACATCAAAGGTTGGTTTCCCCCGAGGCAAAAAAAACCCTACATGGTTTATACAGTTATCTAGAGAAGTTTTGTGAAATAATATTAACTTCAGTTTGTTTAGTTCATGTAAATTATTATACATCGTTGACTTTAGACATGCTTTAGGGCAACCCTCAATTTTATGAAGACCCAATATTACTCTTACTTAACTTTTCAGCTTTTTTGCATTCTGCATGATAAATAGGATGTCACTTGATTTTCCACAACTACCCCACCTGTTTTTAGTCAATAAATTAATTCTCAGGAGAAAATGACTTTAGTTTGAGTTTTATCAGATCTTAAAAACCCAAAGGGAAATGGGATTCATGTGGCCTAATAAAAACATATTAGCAATGCCATTGTTAGCACATTGGCTAATATTAACATTAGTTTTACAAACAATCTAAAAAGTTGCTGTATGTCGGATGAGTGGGCAACAATATAGAAATAACTAATGAATAGTAGCTCTTGATTTGAAATAGTAGGAACTCCTATATTAGACTTAGACAATTTTTATTGTTATTTTGTATACATAGAGTATACAAAATGAAATTTAGTTTTGTACAGCTTTCAGACAGTTTATCAAAATACAGACCTTAGAAGCTACAGATGGCTTAATGCGTTTTCTTTTAGAACTAATCTTAATTGGTTAATAGACTATAGATATAGATGAGGATTCTTTATTTTTTTTATTTTGACTGGAAAATCAAAAAAGGAAATTCAATCAACATTTTTTTATTTATTTACAAAAACTAGAGAAAAATATTTCGTTTTAAAAGGTAAAGCAATATTTAAAAATGATCATTTAATCAAAAAGTATTTGGTAAGAACAATCTGGTTTGTGACCCTACAGTATCGAGGACCATTTTAAAATTGTTTTCTGGATCCTGACTTTTACTTTGATTTCTATTTTTGTTTAATACTTGAGGAACTTAAGTTGTATAATAATGACAGGCAGATTTGGAAGATCAACAGATTTCTAATTTTCTGATTTACCCTCCCATGAGACTTTAGAATTTTATAAAATTATCTGGTTTTGCACCAAAGCTTTAATTACTTTCAACATTTTCTGAGTAAAAAATAGACATTTTTATATAATTTGACTGAATTATATTATAAATGCCTTTCAACTTCCAAGCAGTAGTTGAACCCAGCAGTAGATTCAACACGATGTACAGAGAATAAAGCGCCTTTTCTATAGCGGTGAAGAAGACCGCTTGTTCAATGAATCATCAGACATGACGAGCTACGATGACACAATGGAACCATCCTTGGAATCAGGAAAATGGTCAAATTTTCTGCTTTTTTTTTTTTTTAGGAGCGTGTAAAGGAGTTGTAAATTCAGATTGGCATAATTTCAGCTTTATAATGTAATCGATCCTTAAATGGATACGGCCCTTGAATTAAGACACAGCTGATGTCTATGATTTTACTTTTTACATCACATCATCTTATGACACTAACTCGCAAAATTGGTTGAAGAGGATGTAGTATGAACATTTTCATAGCTATCAGATGAGTTTCCCCTTCATATCACACATCAAAGTCCACTAAAATATTGCCAACCCCAGGGTTGTCGTGTGGAGCCTTTAACTGTGTTCTACATTTGTTATCACTGCATGCAGGTAATGTTCAGCTGTAAACATTGTTAAAGCATGTGAGGTTTTTAGCTACGTCTTGTACAAATGGTAAGAATATGTAAACCTTTTGAGACCTTCAGCTTTTCTCCAGCTCTAACAAAAAAAAAAAGAAACAAACCCCCCCCCAAAAAAAAAAATTAAATCCCTGTTATTTAGCCTGTCCAAATTAATCATCTGTTACCCCTTGGTCCTCTTGGACCTCATGCTAATTATTATATCAAAACTTTAACTATTAGTTAATAACGTTAGCTATTATTTGTCTTTGATTAAAAAATACTTAAATATTTTTGAATAGAATCATTCAATCTAGAACCTTAAACCATTATTTTAGATTAATAACTGCACAGAGAATCAAGAATTGCCCCCAAAAATAAGCAGAATTTTAACCAGTTTCTGATTTGACATGTTTCAGTTATTTTAATTTATCTTCTATATTGACATTGTTACCTACAGTAAGTTTCTCCTTTTTTAACATAAGCTAGGGAGCTAGTCTTAGATCACACATTAATCTATTGATAGTATATTATGGTATACTGATGTTACCAAACATGCTAATATTTTCTGAAAGGCTAACATTAACTTATATGCAACTATAGGCAAAAATGCTAACATATAAATTAATAAATAATTTGGCTAAAAGGTAGTTGTCAAGTAGGATACAGAAGATTGATAAATTAAAAGTTATTGCTTTTTTTATTTTTCTTTACTTTGAGCCAGTAACTATCAGGTAATCCTGTAGCTAAAACTTCAGGCCGAAGAGTTGCTGGTTCTGGCAGTGGAATTACTTTGAGTAAAATCCAATAGAGACCAATAGAAGCATTGCGTTACAGGATCTGGATTGTTTGCCCAAAAGTCTAATTTTTATTTAAAAAAAAGTATGTGGAGAGAAGATCAATACAAGTTTTACTGCCAATCAGAAATATTTGGATATAAAGCAACAGTAGATCCTAAGAAAATTTGCCACCTTTAGAAAATTCTTTAGTGTCTGGATGCAACTTAAATAAATATATTTTTTACTCCAATGATTGAGATCATAAAGGTTCAGTCTGTTCTCCAACCCGACTCTTTGCTATGTAGGGCTCACTTTGGCTCATTTGGCAATAATATAAAAGTCAGATTTAGGCTGCAATCACTGATCTTTGATTGGATACAGCTCAGCTCTCATCGTACCACAATCTGTTTCAGAGGCTGTTGCACTGCTGATTTCTGATCTTTGCCCACAGCTTTAAAGCATTTGTGATCAAAGAACAAAACAGAAGAATATAAAGGCTTTCCAACTAAAAACGTAGAAAACCCTCCGTGCAAATCCAAACTTTGCAACTTTAGACGTTGGTAAAGCACAGCTCTAACATTCATACGGCTTCAAAGAAAGGATTCAGAAACTGATAGTTATCAGTTTACTATTCAAAGTCTAAACAGCACTGAGAATCTTGCAGAGCATCAAGTTAATGAAGTTAAAATCACTAAAATATAAATATAAAGTATAAAAATAAAGGTTGGGCACATATTATCTATATATTTATATGTTAAGGGGTCGGACAACTAGGGGTTTACAGTAAAGAACCACCTGCTGCACAGTTTTCTCTACATTTCAAACAGAAATCTACATTTAAAGACAAATAATGTGCCAGGAGGCTCAGCTGGCAGCAATCAAAGTGCTCGTTTCTAAAAGTCTGTGCAGAAAGCAAGAAGCACAACTGAACTGAACTGTATTTACAGCTTAAAGATAACGGCAGTACAGAGGAAAAGGCAGTGCAACTACAGGCAGCTCTGAATTTAGTATGTGGGTCATTTTACAAAAAAATATATTCTAAAGAGAAACTGTTTAAAAAGAGCAAAAGAGGATGCATTTTCTGTTTTTTGTTTTTTTTTCACACTCTGAACCCCCCACCAGCCCACTGCTGTGTTAGACTTCATCATTATCATGGCACTTATTCCCCAAACCTGCAGAGTAATTAAAGGGAAACAAACGATTCCAATTTTTACAAGAATGTCCACTTCAGGTACGCACAGACCACTACTATCCACTTCTAAGTAAACCTTCATGGAGATTAACAGAGCGGCATCACAACTGTGCTGATTTTTACAAAATGGAATAAATGAAACTGTCAAACTCTGAGTTCGACTGCGTTTTCCAGAAAGGCTTTGTGCTTTGATCCATCGGAGCTGGAGGACAAAGAAGGTTCTTATCATTAGGTTCCGCTTTAGATTCATACAAGCATGTGGATCTCGTTGTACTCGTCTCGTCCATCCTCATCAAAGTTGGGAGAGTCTTCGTCGCAGTCCAGCTGCAAAATGAATTATTATCCTTTAGCTTAATTTCAGTTTCATTAAGCAAATAACAGTTAATAAAATAATGCAGAAGGACTTATTTAAACCACACCCTGGATTATTCTAATTTTAGAGTTTGTTTAATTGATAAATTAAATTTATCATGTTTTGCAGTTAAAAACACAAAAAAACTGGATGTTTTATGTTTGTCCGACTTAAAAATACTAAATTTCTTTAATGAATTCAATTGCTTTCTGGTTTTTAAACAGAGCAAAATAAATATTTACACATAATCTTCATCCACTGAGAACCATATATTGCTGCAGAGGAAAGGTGTCTGAGGCTGCAGTCCTCTAGTGCCACCATCCTGCATCTTTTGGTTGGAGTTGAACAAAGTACAGTAGTATATGGTTAATGATAAGGCCTGTGCATGACATGTGGATAATGCCAGTGAGGATAATCTGCCTTCTGGATCAGGTGTGTTGGAGCAAAAATGCATCATAACCTGCAGGACAGCTCCACTTAAGAACTGCAGCAGCAGACTCCTGCGCTAGAGAATTACACGTGTTGAATTTTCTATAAAATAAGTAAACTGATGAACAAGATCCTGGCTGAGCCTCAGACATTCCTGGAATCCCGCCGTTACCCAAACGTACCGCCTGAAGCTCACGTTCCTCAAAAATCCTGGAGAGGATCAGGCGGCGCAGCGGCACTGTCATGATGAGGATGAAGGGGAATGCCAGGGAGGCCACCGTTGACTTGACCACCCACAGAGCCACGATGCACGCCAGCTGGATGATGGTGAACATGTTCATCCGCCATGTCTTCACCTGCGGCAGTAACCACACGTGTCACACAGAGAAGCTAGCAGGTGCTTATTGAGACTCATTTATCACTCAGGCCAGAAAAGGCTCTACTTCATGCAGAAATCTTACATTTTCTGGCTCCATCTAGTGGAAACTGGTGTACAGGTTCTAAAAAAAAGAGTCAAACTAATGTTGATTGCCTCTTTTAAAGGCTTTCATAACAACATGTAGGTGGTTCTGAGTGGGTCTTTGGATTAGAAACAGAGCTGTGATGTGTCCATGTGGCTGCATGGAGCTTCAGAAACGATCATAAAAACAAAATAAATCACATAAGACATGAAATCGCTTTCACTGCCTCCTGAAAAAATTCACACATATCCTACTTTTTTTTTTCACATTACATTACAGACCAGTCTCAGAACTGATCAGAGAAAAGTTTTTCCAAAACACGCTTGCGTAACACACGGGGTTACAGCTGGGGGAACAAACCAGAAAGCACTAAACTGCTTCAACAGCACTGAATGTCCTGACGTCTCCTTTAATATAAATGAAGGGAGTGCAAGGACCCTCAACATATCTATTTATAGATGGCCAGACTCTGAGAGGTGACTAAGAACAAATAGCTTCAGAGATTTGATTGGAGTTCATCCTCGTTTGGAAGAAGAGAAGAACCCTCCAGGAGGGGAAGCATTGCTAATGCACTCCATTAATCAGAGATTTATGGTCAGAGATGCCAAAAGTAATAATGTTTATTATTCAAGTAGAAGTATAAATCCTACTGTTTAAAAAGTTAGAGAATTAACTAAAGCGTTTTACTCAAGTTTACACTCAAGTGTAAAAGTACAATTTTTAACACTAAAGTATAAAGTTAAAAGTTGTGCAGGAAAAAATGTTAAGGACAAAAGCTTTAAACCTTATACTGGTTACTGCAATACGCTATTAAAGGGACATTTTCTGGATGATAACTTCCCTATTCTTAATGTTATTACTTTTATATTTAATGGTAGCAGTGTCAAGTTTAACTTCATCATCTTGAAAAAATGTTGTTATGAGTTGAACAATAATTTGGTGCAGTCCCAAGTTTAACCACAAAAACAAAAACAAAAAAAGTCTAAATAAAACAAATTATTATTATTTTTTTTATATATTTTAACAGGCCATAACCAAAATTAGTTTAAATGAAACAAAACTAACGAGTCTAATGAGTTTAAACTTTAAGAAGTAGGAAGTAGAGATAATTGCAAAAGAAATGTAAGAAGTAAAAAGTTGTCTAAAAAATAATTACTGCAGTAAAATATAGATAGCCAAAATGTCTGCTTAAGTTAACAAAGTACTTGTACTTAAAGGAATAGTACACCCAAAACATGATTAGCCTTCATTTTCTACTAACCCCCATGCTGAACAAAACTCT
>NW_015150598.1:868250-871676 GCF_000732505.1 Cyprinodon variegatus
AGAGTTTTGTTCAGCATGGGGGTTAGTAGAAAATGAAGGCTAATCATGTTTTGGGTGTACTATTCCTTTAACACCTCTGGTTAGGGTACATCGACCATTTAACCAGATGGTCTGGTTAACCAAAGGTTTAACTTTCAGTCTGAAGACGAAGCATCAAATCTTCAAAAGTCTGGCACCAGGTTAATGCTAGCTTCACCGAGAAGCACAGTAGCAGCAGTTCTCTAATGTAATGCAGGCATCCCCAACCTCGGTCCTCGAGGCCCGCTGTCCTGCAGGTTTTAGAGGTTTCCTTACTCCAGCACAGCTGATTTTATTCGAAAGCTGATTAACAGGCTCTTGGTCTACTGCAATCATTATAATCAGCTAAGCTAAAGCAGAGAAATCTCTAAAACCTGCAGGACAGCGGGCCTCAAGGACAGAGGCTGGGGATGCCTGATGTAATGTATGTTTTACTTGAACTGGGAGCACTGGTCTACATAGAGCACTAGTGTCCAACTCCTCAGCTCAACAGCCTATGTCAGCTTTAGATCTGCCTCGACTGTATAAAGCACCTTCTTAGCATGTAAGGAAATTTTGCAGTAAATCATTGGATTTAGGTATTATGAATGAGGGATGCATTTAAAACATGCAGGGCGCCACCTACTGAGGACTGGAGTTGGCTAATCCTGCTGGACCTTTCTTCCTGTTGCTGGAGGTTTCTTCCTGTTAAAAGGGAGTTTTTCCTCTCCACTGTCGCTATAGGCATGATTAGTGTGAAGGGCTTTACTTCGAGTCAATGAGTCGATGTAATCAACTGGTTTTCCTTAAATAGAAAACTTCTAGTGAATTTGTCTGTATGATCTGGATGAATTGTTAAGTGCCTTGAGATGACATGCGTTGTAAATTGGCACTATATGAATAAACTAAATTGAAACTGAATTTAATTGAATACAGGTTGATGGTGGTCAACTGTAGGGGGAATATTTAAGACTATGACTAGTTTGTCTTTAAATACCACAGTGACACACAGTGCACAAATAAAAGAGGCTTTAAAATCCATCCAATGTTGTCCTAAAGTGGTTAAAAAAAAAAACACACACAACGCCCATCCAACCGGACTGAGAATGAATGCATCTGCAGAGGAGAATGGTTGAAAAGACTAAAAAACACATGAGGTGTGATTAGGAAGACAAAGACAACCTCAGGCTGTGATGGCTCAAATATGTTCTGGAGTCAGTTTGGATCATAAACTCCATATTTTAGATCCAAAAGGTTTTTTTTCATCCTTCAGGCGCTTCAGTATTTTGTCTCTGTCAAAAAAATTGGATCAGAACCAGCAAAGAGCACAAACAACTAGATCAAGTTAAAATAACTAATTACCTTAAAAGGTTGCTGCCAGCTAACAGCTTCAAGATTGGATTTAAGGGAGGGCTGGGCAATTTTATTTGTACAGTACATGGACAATTCAAAGTGCTTTACGTGAATTAGACAATACAATAGAAAAAATAAAAGCATAATAAAAAGCAAAAACATTTGTAAAACAAATAAAACGATTGGACCACAAAAAGCAGAAGAAAAGCAAAACAAAAAGGAGTTGATTTTGTAAAATAAAACAGGAGCCAAAGTCTGAAAGATGATTAAAAAGTCAGAACTGTTCATCAACAAGAGGAATGAATGCATTACCTTAGTGACGTAGACGTGGTCAGGGTGATGCTTGGCTGGAGTGACCATGAGAGTGATGCGTTCGTACAGCTGGATGCCAGTCAGGGACGTGACCCCCATGTAGAGGAAGATCCCAAAGAGGACAGCCAGAGGGATGTGGCGCAGGACATCAGTCATCACCATCGACATACCTGAGAGCAGCGATGGATTAATGAGCATTCATTAGATATTATGGTCTCTGAAACGCTCACCGCAGGCAGGCGGACTGATCTACTGTATATACACATGGGCCTGTTTCATCAGTTCATTTTTAAAGTTGTCCTGATGATGCATGGTTGAAATGTAATGACTCACTTTCATATTTTCATTTTTATAGAGTTTTTATTTATTATTACTTTTGTTGGATTCAAATTTTTATTGCGTGATCATGGTGGGTCTTGCTTCCATAAAAAGAGGGGTCAACAACAATGTCGTCCAAATGTTTATGATTATTATTATAATTTTTTTTTGGTTTAAGATAGTTTGGGCTGCACAGCGGTGCAGACTATCTAACCTGTGGGAACCAGTGGTGCTCTGGGTAGTTTTGATTGTTTCATTTCAAATGAACAACCTGAAATTTAGCTGGACATTAGAAGAACTATCCTTCTATTTTGGATGGATGAATCTAGTAAATTTGCCAACCAAATAGTGCTTTTATGTGGTGAAATATTGAGCCACAAGAAGGTCAGGGACTTATTGAAGGCTATGAAACAGTGTTTAAATAATGTACACCTAAATAAGAGAGAAGTAATTACATTTTAGTGGATTTAAATGCAGATGTTTGAGCTTGTCTGAGTAAAGGACTCTTTATGGATGAGTAAACAAAAATCACTTAATAAAAACCATTTTAGTCATTTGATGAACAATCTCTCCACATTTAAATTAATATGGTCTTACTTGATGGAAATTTGAGGCCAAAGCTGCATTATGAAGGGAAGAAGCATACACCAGATCAAAACACAACAAATAGGAATCTTTCACTTAATAAAAGATGAAAACAAACTTATTCAATAGTTACTGTGATTATTTCATAACAGAGAGCAAAAGAACAGCTGAAAGCTTCTGCACAGCATGAGTCACTTTTCTTGATTGTTCAGACATGCAGGAGCTGCAAAGATGGTGCTCAGAACCTTCCAGTTTATGTTTACACGCCTGGAAAGCCCCAACACAGCAATCAATGTCAATAAAAATAAAACCCCTGCAGCTGCAAACAAAACAGAGATGCTGAGACTCTTCTGTTGCCTGCCAGTCACATTTTATAAGAAAGCTGCATCCAGCGTCAGCTCAGAGGAACGTAACCACCGAGCAGTGAAAAGAAGCAGCCCTCAAACCATCAGTCTAACCTGGTTTTCTGTCTGTACAAGCATGAATGTCACCACGGTAACAGCTGCAATGTTACTACTAAATGTTTCATAAGTGTGGATGATGCTGGAGCTATAACTGATGGCATCAAGATTCCCCCAGTAAAACAGGCTCATTAGATGACAATCAATCATGGGCTAAATATTCTAAAACACTGCTGACTTTACTATTCAGTCTTTAAAACCCCAAACCAGGGCAATACAGAAAATAAAAGCAGAAAGCTGGTTCGAATGAAACTGTATTTTGGGAAAACTTATTGTAAGAAAAACTGCAAAAAAAAAAAAAAAAGTTAGCAACTTTACTGATGTTATATATTGGGAAAAACATAGTAAATGAATTTGACTATATGGTATCAAATAGTAAATTCTCTCTTAAGCAGTGGAC
>NW_015150598.1:872316-880436 GCF_000732505.1 Cyprinodon variegatus
AAACTTTTACTCTGGTTCTCTGAGTGGTTTCGTGCATGTGGGTTAGATCCCTTAAAAAGAACATGACAAATTCATTGTTTGATTTTGTCTCAACTTGGAAGCACTTGCCTTAATCTCTATGGTAACACCAGCAAAAGGGTCTACTTAAAGATTAAGATAATAATTCTCTTTAAAATCGTAGGGAGCGGATGTTCCAACCGTTGCATTTCCGAAATCTCCTGAGTGGTGCCAGACTTTACACAAGTGCAAAAAGTGAATGTGAATGGCTGTTAAACAAGGGGGCGGGATTGTTGTGGTTTGCAAGCAAGTTTGATTGTGGCCGGTTTCTCGGAAGCATCTTGCTAAGCAGTTAGCAACTTAGTGCTAGTAGGTTCCCAATGGGACACTGTTAAGGAGCGCTATGGATAGCTGAAACATGCAAGAGGAGGAGAGTTTTGTGCCGGAGGTTGCGGATGAGTCTCCTCCGTCATACATTTTTTTATTTAGAGGAGGAAAGTGGTTTTCGGGCTTACAGCTGTACATGTTTGAGCCCTTGCCTCGCAACGCTGCCAGTTCTGTTAGCTCTACGCCTGCCGAAGACACAGACGTCCTTACCAAGAACACTGGGACGGCACTCAATGAGAAAGTAAACTATTCTTATTTCTTATTTCAACCATTATGTATATTAGCTGCGACATATGAATCAAGATGCTATGACCAAAAAAATCTCATTGACAGATGACCGTTGATATATGATTGGACGAATTTAGGTGTACAAGCTGACGTATAACTAACAGGCCTGCATGAAATAACGAAAAAAAAAACCCCACAGAAATTAAGATCTCCTTTCAACTTACCGACAAGCACCGCTACGAGAAGCCCAGTCAGCCTCTGCTCCTTCACCTCCTGGATCATCGGCTTTTCTCCAGGAGCCGTGGCCTTGCTCATGACGGTGAGCGCGTTGACATGAGTGACAGATCGAACGGTGGCTGCGGTGAGCCACGGCAGGCCAAAGAGCGGACAGATGGCGCCGAGGACAACGATGAGCAGGAGGTCCAGGTGGAAGCCAGAACCTTTCATGAGACGGCGCTCCTTCTTACTGACGATCAATCTGGGAGTTTTGAGAAAGAACTCCTAAATAAACACTAACAACAGACACAGCAGACAGAAGCATCTTGATGTGTCACTGATGAGACGCACGAAGTGATTTGAGTTTCCATGAAAATGAGAATGAAGACAAGAAGAGCCGGGACAACAGAGGCTCCCATCATCCAGGTAGGAAACGGCTGCTTGTCTCCGAATGGGCTGATCAGCCAGCCTCTCTTGTCAGGAGACGTGACGGAAAATCCAGATGGTACGTTGAGTTTCTGAAAGAAAAAAAAGCAGCTATATGTAAGGAGGAAAACCTTTTATTATGTTCTGATAGTGACGGGAGTCACAAGCTGAAGATACCTGAGTGTAGGTATCAGGAATGGAGACGTCCACTAGCACAGATAGTAGGATAGAAATTGGAATCCCAAAGTCTCCGATAATTCTTCTGGCCTAAGGATGTTAAAAAAAAGGTAACTAGGTTAGAAAACCATAAAGTAATCAGGATTATAAACATAAAAATCTTTGCTGCTTATCCATCTAAATCTTATCTGAGGAAATATTTATAGGATGGTTTTCATGCCTGGGAAGCTCGGGTGATTCCTGCCAGAACCCAGAAAAGTGAAACATGATGGGTGGATTTACAAGAAATTCAGAAAAGTCCCTAATCCACATCCCATTGGATAAAAAAGTATTAAATGTTCTCGCTAAATTGGACCATGAATGTGCTGGAGATCCCTGAGTTTCCAACCATCATATCCAGTCCTTAGTTTGTCTCTATCTGGTCAAATCTAGAATCTAGAAATGCACGATATATCTACATTAATAGGGGGCTGGTCCAATAAAGTAAAATTATTGGACCAATGTACAACTAACAGGGGTGTCATGTATATCATTAAGTTTTTAATTCTATTTTAAGAGGGTAATGTCATGTGAAATGTGTTTGGTCATGTGACAGTGTTTGTGGATGTTAAATTAAAGCAGAGAGTTTCAGCACTGTGGTTGGTTTTTCATAGTCCAGATTTTCTTTTTTTATCTGTCCATGCCTAATCTTCACATACTAGGCATGGACATCTGTCCATGGCATATGTCCACTTCCTGTTTCTTGGCTTCTCCTCAGAAACTCAAAGTTCCAGGGTAAGGTTGAGTTCTTCGAACTAGTTAGACCACTCCATGGCATTTCCTTGCTGATGATTTTATTTTTAATTTTGGATGTTTGTCTCACTAGGAGACTCAGTCAGACACATTTAGACACTTCTGGATTAGAGATTAAAATTGTGCTGCATTTTGGCCAACCTAATAATAAATACTTATATTTTGGTAGGGCAATAGACTCAAATGCCAGAGGGTTTTAGCTGATCTCAAGGACTTTCTCCTAGGCTTTTCTGATGTTCATTTGCCTAATTCTGTCTCCATGAACCCCAGACTGCCTTTGCAGATCTACGCTCACACTGAGCCTGGTTCTACTGGAGGTTTCTTCCTGTTAAAAGGGAGTGTTAACTCTCCACTGTCGCTATTAGCATGCTTAGTGTGAGGGATTGCCTTTGAGTCAATGAGTCGATGCAATTAACTGGTTTTCCTTAGACAGAAAACTCTGAATCATTTTGACTGTATGATCTGGTGAACTGTAAAGTGCCTTGAGATGACACGTGTTGTGAATTGGCGCTGTATAAATAAACTGAATTGAATGAATTACAACTTTACAACAGCTTTCAACCCATTATTGAGTGGCGTGTTAAATGTGGAATTTGATGAGGATCTCTCAGTTGGTCTTTGAGTTGAAATTGAAGAAATCAGTTCTGGAAATGTGTCGTTTTTAAACAAAACTGTCGAGACTATCTAACCTACTGTATGGGAACCAGAACCCTTGCTTCGTTGTAAATGCATCACTATCTGCTCTAGTAATAAAGGAAGAACATTTTAAACATGTTCTTCATTTTGCACAAAACATTTGGCGAATTTAAGACTAAACATTAACAACTACAAAAAAAGTTCTTACCTTTCCACCCAAAAAGCGACTGTTTCTGAACTTCCTGAGGAAAAACGCAACAAAGAAGGTCCCCATCATGAGAACCAGAGACAGGAGAGCAGTGTTGGGCTGATTGAGGATTGAACCATCCAAACTGTTAAAACCTCCATCTAAGTTGGAGTCTGAGGGGTAAACTGTCATCAGTGGATGCTCCTTAAACACCTGGAATCAAAAATAGATTTGCTCAAGTTTAGTTAAACTCAAAGACATACATTTATCAAGAAATTACAAGATGCTCATCTTTCTTTATGTTTTAGATTTTAACTCATGGTGAAAAAGAAGAGTACATCCCCTATGAGATCCAGGGTGACTGGTTGCTGTTGTATGTTTTTATGCTCCTGATGTCAGATTTAAATAGTCCTAACTGTTATTTATTACATATTAAAGCAGTTACCTTGATAAGCTTAGAGAAAGTCTCATAAATAAAGATGAGAGAGATGAGAAAAGCAAAAATCTCCTGAGTGAAAGGAGAAATGTAGCGGACGAGAAAACTTCCTTCAGCAGCCACGATCACCAGGACGATGAAGATGAGCCAGAAACCGATCCAAACTCGACCGGTCAGGTACTCAAAGTTGTACGCCTGACAGAACTGATGAAAGACAACATGTTGTTTAACCGCCTGACATTGTGAACAGCTGATATCAACAGGATTCATTAATTTCTGGGTGTTTTGATGTTCACCTTGTAAAAGGCTTCCTCAAATACCAGCAAAGGTCCAGAGAAACCGATGATGAGCAGTGGCTGACCGGCCAGCAAGGAGAAGATAACTCCTAGGGTTGCCGTGGAAACAATGAGCTCAGTCACCCCCATCAAGCCATCGGTTTTCTCTCCTAAAACGACCAGCAGCTCAGTCAGGCTTTTAGGACTACATTAAACAAAGCCTTCCCCTCTAAAAGCACAAAACAAAAATGATGATTACCCAGCAGGCCTCCGAACGTTATGGTGGGGGAAAGAGCAGCGAAGTAGATGAAGATGACGGCAGCAACACATTGCATGTCCAGGGCGTCTTTTAAATCGCTGACATAAAGGGGATAGCGTCTGCGGATGTCGTGGATGAGGCCTCCAAACGGGACTCCTGAGCGCTTTAACGGGTCCACCTCCTGTTCTGCTTCCTCCTCCTCCTCTGGACTCACCTCTGCTGTAGGAGTTTAATCATAGTTTTCTTTACCAAAAAAGGAACTATTTTTGTTTCACCCAGGTCAAAAGAATCTCAGCCCCTCCTGTTTCCATGACTTTAAAAGACTGCAGAACATAATGAAAATTAGCCTAATGTTGCATGGTGGAGTAGTAAAGATAGCTGCACTACAGCTTCAGTCCAGCAGGTGGTGCTAATAATCTATGCTGTAAGCCATTTGTTCAAATAACATTGAGAACTACATCTGGATTTAATTATTTACTCTCGTTAAAAGAAAATTTTATTATAATAATTTTTTTGTTTGAGCTGATAATAGTAATTGATAAATAGCTTTAGTCATACAGTTGATTTATTTTGTTCTTAAGTTTTCTCTGGATCCATAAAAAAGGAAAAGCTTAAATTAATATCTTACATTTAAGTTTTACCACCCTCTACCATAGCCTGACATAGTCCTACTCAATTCTAGTCAGAATATCAGTCTGATACTGCTCCATAGAGCTGTGATTATGGGGCGTGTTTCGAACGAACCAGGAAAAAAAATGCCTCTGCACTCAATTGGATAGACCTACAACCAATAAGAGCAACGGAGTGCGTGACGTATGTTAAGCAACGCATAGTTGTTGTCAACAAAAATCAAAGCGTGCAGTTGCACGCCTAGAATAAGAAGATGAGCCCTGATCGCGTTTCTCTGTTCCTCTTTTAAAATTAATTTGCTGTCGATATCTTCTAGAACAGACCTAATAGCAGAATCTAATCACCTAAACTCTCCAGCGGCAGCCATTGTTGTTGTCACCCAAGCGCGCTTTGGTCACGTGGTTGATTACGTTACTGTTAATCATCTGTCCATCATCGTATAAAGCCCCCCCTGACAATTTGATTGGCCCGCCAGATATTGTGCGAGCATACTTGCGCTACTACTGAGCAATGCCAGACCGAACTTCCCGACCTCAAACGTTGTGGGCGGGACTAAGTTCGGAATGGCACCCATGCTACCTCTACCAGGCAAGAGATGTTTAATTATATCCATTATTATTTAAAGCAATATACATAATTATTTTTTCAAAGGCAGTTTACATACATATAGCAAAAACAGAAACTAACTGTTTGGGAAAGATTTTTTTCTATTATAATGCTTATAAAGCCCAGAACTAAACCATTAATTAGTAAGTATAGGGCACTCCTGATTCTTGACAAAGTGAATCTAGAGTTGAAGTTCTTAGGTCTACTTTCTCACCTAGAAATAACTAAAACTATCTTTTGAGAAATTAACAATATCAAAACTATATTTTTTCACTCACATGTGATTACTGACCCAGCTGGTAGTACAACGTATTGTAGCATATCTTAATGCTCAAAAAATCCTGTGCCTTCTACAATAATCTCAGAAGGGCAAACCCCAGACCAGGTACACCTACCCGCGAAAGTAAGGCCTTGGAAAGTGTAAATTATCTTGCTATATTAGTATATTGAAAATCAACCTAAGCTATTTAAATCCCAATGCTACGTAAAAGGCTAGGGGAAAAGCTCTTAATGTAACATGAGTACAAGTTTTTCATAAGATGGTTTAATTTTTTTACGAAAAAAAAGCTACTTGGAGGACCCAATAATCACATCTTTTTGGTATTGATTTAGTGACCAAACCCAACCCTGATTACTGCCAGACTTCCAAAATTGTCAGACCCCTTTAATAGAACTTGTCTCACACAATGAGGTAAGCTAAAGGAAACAGTAGAATGGGCAACAAAGAATCACAAAGAGAGCCATCATAACCGGATGGAGAAACTAGTGTAGAACCTTTACAGAAATACTCTCCCAGACTGTTTAGAATAAAAATAAAATAAAATAATCACACATTTGTACAACATTCATTTGTGTGAAAACCATAATTTGTTTGTATTCTCTTAAAAAATGTAAAGTCCTCATAAAAAGATAATTTTGATTGTCTAAACAGAGATAACTGCTACCACCTATGAGTAAAATACAGTAATCTATATACAGTAAACCAATACTTATTACATTTCTGAAACCAATTCCTACATATTTGGTAAAACTGAAAATATTACTAAAAAACAATTTACTAAATGTACAAAAACACATTTATTTAGAATATTGTTAACACAGCAAAAAGTGACTTGTGGCGTACATTTTCCCAGATTACCTTTGTTGTCTTGCTCCGCTCCGTACGTGGACTGGTGCTTCTTGCCCTCTCGATCCTTCCTCTTCCGCAAAAGTTGCTTCTGGAAATCTGCCACTGTCTTCAGGAGGTCTTTGCCCTCCACGTCTGAAGGTGGGATGACAATGCTGCAGTCCAGGAACTCGTTGATACCACTTAGGAGGTCCTGTCTGTCATCTGCAAAGTAGGCCACCTCATGGAAGTTCTACAACAACACCATATCAGAAAACAGGTATTTTTAAATATTAATGCAAATCACATTATCTTTTCTTCATTTCAAACAGTGGCCCAGGCTGAGCTGACAACAACTGTCTTCGAATTTGAAGTTGTTATTGTTAATTTTTCCTTTTTTTCTCAGACTTGCTCTTGGTTGAGGAGGACACTTTTTCTCGGCCTCCCACAGCCTCCCCTGTCTGCATTGGTTAATGCTTTTTTTGTCTTCTTTTTTAGCTTCTTTAATACGTTCCAAAAACTGTGAATTATGGATCTATTCAGCTGGTCTCTCAATGGAATTGATCAAATTTTCTTCACAGGAAGACAGGTTAAGGGCGAACCCTCCTGATCAGACAGGATGTTTTTCTCTAGAAACCCAATGGACTCCTGGTAAAAATGGAAGATTGTACGTCTTACAATGTCAGCGTAGGACGTAAAGAAACATACATAATGGGGTTTTTGGTAACAGGATTTCTGCTGTTTAAATTTGGTGGAAAAATGGTATATGTGAAGTTTCAGAAAAACATTGGCAGCTGTTCTTGCCATTGTGAGGCTGCCCGGCGTGTGTGAGGGGTTCTGTAGAGGTACTGTATCAACACTGAGACTGAGATGTGAAGGTAGCAGAATTGTAAACTGGTTATGATAAATGAGCGTTCAGAGGTGAAGTGGTATAAACTTGCAGAAAGTTGTCAGCTTGGATCTGGCGGAAGGACCAGAAATTTGTGTATTTGGGTTTGCCATTGTGAGGCACCAGCAAGACTCTTAGGGCAGACAGAAAATGAGATGTCAGCCTGAACCAAAACAACTTTTTTCTGTCTGAATCTTGCTCCAGGGCATGGCCTTGGGCGTATATCTTCAACTCCTCGTGGATATTATGTAAACATGCTCCCTCTGCCTCATCCCCTCCATTAATACTAGGGGTGTAAATAATAATCGTTTTGTATCGATGCATCGATCCAACAACCGACGATCCGATGCATCGATACGTCCGCAAGAGAATCGATTCATGTATTTTTTTTCCCTCCGGTCTATTTTTATTCATTTGCTCCTGGACATAATTCTCTCTCCCGTGCTGCGGTGGTGCTAAACCTATTATGCCCTCCTACCTCGCTTCCTGTTTATACTCTTACAGCAGTGTATTGCAGTAAGCTCTACACAGACATGAAGCGTGGGCTGCGCTACACATTGTGGGTCTAGATACGGCTGAGTTGGTGAGGAAGTGGGGGCGAGTTTAGTCCGACGACGGAGGGACATGAGGGCCAAAAAGAGCAGAGATCCAGGTGGAAGGGTCCCAGCGTTCTCGCGCACCTCGCTCTTCTAGCGGGTCAAACTTCACGAGTTGTTTTCCGCAATTTCGGTCATAAAAACAAAACAGCCGGCCTCCTGTCTGCAGCACTATCTGCCGTCAGCTACAATTTGGGAGAGGTGCAGTGGAGCGTCTGTGGAGTGCAATATTGCATTGCACTCATTGCACTGATTTTGTGCAGTATTTTTTGATGCAA
>NW_015150598.1:880529-888066 GCF_000732505.1 Cyprinodon variegatus
GTGTAAATAATAATCGTTTTGTATCGATGCATCGATCCAACAGCCGACGATCCGATGTATCGATACGTCCGCAATAGTATCGATTCATGTTCTTTTTCCTCCGGTCTATTTTTATCCATTTGCTCCTGGGCGTAATTCTCCCTCCAGTGCTGCGGTGGCGCTAAACCTATTTTGCCCTCCTACCTTCCTGGTTATATTCTTACAGCAGTTTATTGCAGCAAGCTTGACACAGACATTTTTAAATTATGCCCAATATTGAAGCGTGGTCTGTGCTACACACTGTGGGTCTAGATACGGCCGAAGGGGTGAGGAAGTGGGGGCGAGTTTAGTCCAACGACGGAGGGACATGAGGGCCAAAAAGAGCGGAGATCCAGGTGGAAAAAGGGTCCCAGCATTCTTGAGCACCTCGCTCTTCTAGCGGGTCAAACTTCACGAGTTGTTTTCCGCAATTTCGGTCATAAAATCAAAACAAGCCGGCGTCTGTCTGCACTGTTTGCGGTCAGCTACAATTTGGGAGAGGTGCAG
The DNA here is from genome assembly GCF_000732505.1 of Cyprinodon variegatus. Lineage (NCBI taxonomy): Eukaryota > Metazoa > Chordata > Actinopteri > Cyprinodontiformes > Cyprinodontidae > Cyprinodon > Cyprinodon variegatus. The sequence continues at coordinate 881,055 of NW_015150598.1, forward strand.
TGGAGCGTCTGTGGAGTGCAATATTGAATTGCACTCATTGCACTGATTTTGTGCAGTACTTTTTGATGCAAGGCCTTTCAGAATCCATAACCCAGGGGCATTATTATTTTTCAGTGAATGAGGTTTTAATAGGAAGAGGTAGAGTGCAACTTTTCTATTTCTGTTAATTGCTGTTGTTTCTAAAAAAAAAATGCATAACGATTACAGCTTTCATTGATTTATTTCAAATTTGAAACATTGTCTAGCCTGTAAAAAAAAAAAAAAAAAATGAACCAATTATTTGAATCGAATCGTATCGTGGTGTATTCTTGAGTATCGAAAACAGTCAAATCGTTGGGTCCGGAAATCAATACTGAATCGAAACGCCATGATGGATGTGATTTACACCCCTAATTAATACATCTGTAAACCTGCTCTGTTTGTGGTTGTCTGATGAACATTACGTTATACTATCAAGGAAAATGGTCTATGGGACAGCGTTTCATTGACTTACTTTGTAAATACTTACATGCACGAATACATGCTCATAAATATGCAAACCCCCATACCACATTCACCAACACCCAACACTATGGTTTTTTTACATCTATGTTGCTTCTTTGTGCTGAGGATTTTTGCAATCTCAAACTATATCCTTTTCTTCCTCTAACCCTCTAACCTATGTACATGAATTATGTGGTAAATGCACTGGAAAAATGATCTAGAAATAAGTACAAATTTCTTAAATTAAGTGTATTTACCCTTGATTTGAGTAGGTAAATGAGATAGTTTGCCAATGGAATCAGTATTTTTACTCTTAAAATAAGATAATTAGACAATATTTACTTGAAATAAGACAATGCAATTGTGTTTTCTTATTTTAAATCTAAATTGTCTTTTTCCATTGGCAAGATGTCTCTTTTGTCTCCTCAATTCAAGAACAAATGCACTTATTTTAAGAAAAAATGACTTATCTAGACTTTGATTTTTTTGCAGTGTGGGTTCAGGACTTGTGTAATAATTTACCTTGTCAGACATTAGAGTGGCGAACGATCGCCCAATCTCATGATAGTCCACATTAGACTGGCTGGGACCGAGGAGGACAAATATAAAGCGAACGGGGACAGGAACCTCCAGCACAGATTCCAGAAGGACGGCCTCACTCAGCCGGACGAAGGCCATGGCAGGCTGCTCCAGGAACTCAACACAGCCTGGGGGGGGGAGCAAGAAAACCAGTCTTCTTATCACCATTACTGGCAGAATAAATAGCTTTCAAAAATATGTGAGCTTACCAACTAAAACAATGACAGCTTCAGCATCTTTAGGAATTTTGGCGAGCAGCTTCATGGATCTGGCTGCAGCTGGATGATGCTCCGGCGGCAGAGGATGGAGAGATTTCTTGGAAAGAACAATGGAGAGATTACCCAATTTACTGCCAGCTCCAACATGATGTTCCACAGTGACAGTGGGGTGAGCGAAGGAACTGTGGGAACCTCAGATATCTAATGTCTTTATAACTCTCATTTTAAACCACACGCATGTAAAACTGCTTTTTGTTTGAAGGAACTTTTCTTTCCTTTATTGTAGGCTGGTTTTGGTTTGCCAGCTCTGGAGGGCTTCGAGAATATTAAGTTTTCACAGTTAACATATCAAGAAGCCTTAACTGGAAGCACCTGTCTGCTGACTCAGACAATAATTCAAGACATATGGCCCAGGGAGGCTGGCTGTCTCCAGCTTCATGATCTACCTACAGAACATCTGACTCATGGACTCAAAGAACAACGTGAGAACCCAACATCAGGGTGATTGCTTTAAATTCTGAGCTTATTGGTGGTTCTTTATTCTTAATAAAATCCAGAAACTACAACAAGACAATTCATGGACCCTTTTATCTCAGACCATTTAGATAGCTGGCTTTAATTATCTCAGTGCACTCTTGTCAAAACTGGTTAATCACCATTTCTAGTCCTTTCATAACATAAAGACTTCTCCCTCCCTGCTCCGTTTCATCTGGGTCACTGCTTTTCTTCGCCCACAATTCCCAGATTTCTCTCATGAGCTTTTGATGAAATCTTTTTTTGCTTACAAAGAGGCTGACGAACACGTCCTGCTTGGGGTCATAGATCGGCCCTTTGTTGTCATGGTGCTCATCGTGCTCTTCAGCCACCAAGGGCAGGTTGGTCTCCTGGACATGGTTGTGGTTAAAGCTGCCATGAAGACTAGCCGACGACTGGTGGCGGTGGAAACGGTGCTTCAGGTCACTTGGATGGCTGTGAATGATGGAGCAATTCAGAGATCGATTTTGACCAGATTAATCCATCCATCCATCCATCCATCCATCCATCCATCCATCCATCCATCCATCCATCCATCCATCCATCCATCCATCCATCCATCCATCCATCCATCCATCCATCCATCCATCCATCCATCCATCCATCCATCCATCCATCCATCCATCCATCCATCCATCCATCCAACAATGAAGCAGGACAAAAATAAGAACACGGTGAACCAACAGTTCACCTGCAACAGTCAAATAAAGAAATGGATGTTTGTGCACTTTTTATATTTTAATGAAAATCAGACAGAGGTTGTGTTGCTCTAATCCAGTCATTCTCCAAAAGTTGCTGCTGATCTGGGCAAAAGAGTAAGTTGCACAGCAATAACCCTTGGTGTGAGGTTGTACAGCGACCGTGAGCTTTATGCTCAGGTTAAATTAGGGGTCAAGTCCCATTTTTTTACTGGCCAAAGTCAAAAATGTTGCTTTCCTAGGATCACTTCAGGATTTCAATTCATGATTTCATCAAGTTGTTTAAACTATGCACTTTATGTCAGATCAGGACAGTTTTCACTTGCAGAACTCCTGTTAGACAGGACCGAATGTTTTCCCACCACTACACAAGCTACAAGCTTGTTTCTGGTCTGATATTAAAGTTCTAGCCTAAGAGTTGCCTAAGAGTTTCTGTCTGACCTTTTTCATCAGCAATATATACCCTCACTGACCTTCAGGTCAGCAATTCAGTCATTGATGTTGATTCAAAAGCCGAAAAGAGAGGGTTAAATGGTGACTTCAAGAGTGTCTACAGTTGCTGCACCATAACAGTTGAATCATCTTCTTTTCTAGATCAAGATCAAGAGGACTTATTTACTTTCTGTTTTTAAATCATCTCCCGAAATACATTTTTCTCCATTCTAGATATTGGTGTTTATTCTTACTGTTGTTTATGGTTTGTTCGCTTGTTTTTTTTTTTGGTCCGGTTTTTTTTTTTCTGTTTTCTCTAACTGTCATTTTTGATTGATTGTTTTGGAATTGTAAGTTTTTTTTCCTCTTGTGTTTTATGTGATTTGTGTGTTTTCTTAGGTCTACAACACTTTGTTTACCACTGTTCTTTGTAAAGGGTTGCATAATTAAACTTAGAGCTGAATAAGCCTGTATCCTGTATGGCCTCCCAAAATGGTGCTCTGGTCACTGTTCAGCTGCACTGCTTAGCATGTCTTATTATAGAGTCATTTATCATCCTTTTGACTCTAAAATGTCAACAGGCTAAATGCATTTTTTGGCGGAGAGCTTTGTGGGACAATGTACAACAGTGAAATTACATCAACATCTGCTGATTTAAAGACAATAATATTTCTAGGGACAACAATTCAAACTTAAGAAAGATAATCTTTAACATAGTTTCTGATATAAAGGAAATTAATGATTAGATTGTGGGGAAACCCTTGATTAAACATTAATGGCCTCTTAATGTTTGCAATAGTGCATTTTATTTAATTATTTTTTGGTAATTTCTTGATTAAAATTTACCCCAACTTAAAGCAATAATAACATAAAAGCTTGAAAACCTTGTCATTTATAATGAAACCTAAGCAGAACAAAATCTCTGCCCTTTAACTATATTATTCTTGTTTTCTGTGCACAACATGATAAGAACATTTCATCACCTCTTGGACATGAACATTTCCCATTAGCTCAGTTATTTCAACAGTTTCATTACATCACTACTGAGTCCACTGGTTACATCACCTCCACCCTGAGGTCCACATGGACCTTTAAGACCCTGCGTGAAATTGGACGTGACATCGCCCCCGGACCAAAGACAAAGCAGTCGTGCTGAAGTCAGCTGAGCTCAGGATGTCCCAGCAGGATCGTTAAAGAGCTCTGACTCAGAGATGAGCTAAATTTCAGCAGCACCTAAATACGTCTAAGACCATGTCATAAATCTTGTCCCTCCGATTGGTGATGACTGATGGCACAGTTTGTTTTTCCCCCAGAGGAGTAGCCTGTGAAACTTTGGGAATTATGTGGAAAGACAAAGGAAGACAGAATGAGCATGTGAGGACCAGCTGTTAGTTTGTTTCACTTTCTTCCATCTGTCATGGCACTTTGTCTGCATATGTGTTAATACCCCCTAGCTATTTCTTTTGCTTTTTTCCAGCATTTACTGAACTCTGCTCAAGTAAGTATGTGCTGTTGATTGGAGGTATGGCTTAAGTTAAAGGTGATAATACATTCGTAATAAACTAAAATGTATGGTCCAGAAATCTAGAAGCTCAAAATACTGGAAACCCATCATTCTACATTTCTATATTTCCAAGACGCAGAAACCCAAGGAAGCCAACAATAACCTGGACTGGACATCTAAGCAGACAGAGCCCACAGTCAGAGCATGAAGCTCAAGAATATGACCAAAAATTCTAGAGCCCAATCTCAGATTCTACAGGCCTCAGTCAGCTTGTTTGAGGTTACAGGTCATGATAAGCAGCTGGCTAGCTCAAGTGGTAAGTAACATGCCTGCAAACAGGAAGTCTGGGTTTGTATCCCAGCTGGGGGGAATGAGATGCCAGTGTGGGTCCTTAGGCAAGACCCTTCATGTTAATGCTAGTGGTTATCTCAGAGGTTCTGCGCTCAGGCCCCACTCCCAAGGACTCCCTCTCCCTGAGCAAGACCCTTAACCCCCACACTGCTCTCCATTTGCCGCACAATAGCAATTGTGACAGTATAATGACAATAAAAAATACTGGGGGAAAATGATAAGACGTGGCAGTTTGGAGGGGCTAAACCAGTTTAAATTAAGTAGAAGACCTCTAGAACAATTTACATCTTCACTGCATCCAGTTGACTTCTTATAATTCCATAATGTCCCAGCTATCCTAACATTGTCATTCCAACTTGTTATCAATCATCTCATCCTTGGCTGTTCCTCTCATCTACATAGATTCTGTCTTCCTCCATATTGCTAACATTTCTCTCTGGTTTGATCTTCATCTGTCTTGGCCCTAGTTGTGACTTCTGATGGTTGGCCTACAGCACAGGCGTAACTTTCTGAAAGTCTGGTATGGACATGTCTCCACCACCTCTGGCCTGGTGACTGTCCTCCGGTTTTTTCCCTTTTCTACTCATTTACTTTAGCCAAAGGTAACAGATGTTGGGTGCAGCTATCTGTGTTCAGAGAGTTTTGAATCCGTGTTTTTTTCCCTCTCTACTGCTGCTCCCGTGTCCCTCCTCTCGGTGTAACATCATCGGATCTGTCGCTTTGAGACATCTAATTGGCTGTCACATTTCACTGTGTACAAAGTAGCTACGTGGTTGGAGGACAGACACAGCATTAAACAGAAGCTACTTCAATGTATGTCTAAGTAAAAGTTAGGAGACGGGTTGGTTAAAAAAATTGGAGATGCCACCGAAAAATCTGTTCGTTAGACATAGGGAGATGTTTCAGTTAAAAATGGCAACAGATTATAAGTTTATACAAGTTAGTATTATAATGAAAGAAGTTTGAGAAAACATAGTTTAAATTGTGTGTTCTTTTTTACTATAAAAGCTTGGCTTCTCAGAGCACCATGTCTAACAGCCTAAAATGAACATGTCCTCTTATTGTACAGACAGAATCAGACGACAGAGCTTCTACATATCCTGAAATGTTCTTTCTGGCATCATTATAGAGGTTCATAAATCTTTTTAAACAGAGCAGAGAGGGAAGTGGGAGAGCTGCAGATTTAAAGGTGAAACAGATTTACTGGGATATGCAAGATGCAATAAAATATATCCCCAGGTTATCAGAGAGTTTACAAGAAAAAAATATGCTATGCTATATTCAAATTGCAGCATATCCATATTTTTCTGGATGGATGGAAATGAAATTGTACTTCTAGGGATGCACGATATATACAGCTGTTATTCGTTTTTTTTTATACATTAATGTTTTTGGGCCCTATATATATATATATATATATATATAATGCACTAAAAGGCATCTCTAACTATCTATAGATATCAGTGTATTATGGTTCTCTTGTGTTCTCAACAATTCAATAAATATATGTTTGACCTCATTTTTGCAAAATACAAAAACCCTATTGAAAGCGTTCCGGTGGAGTAACTGTAGGTTATAGGCCCCCACCAAAGTGTCCCCACCAACTTTCATTACAGTTACACCCTTGTTCGACGGTACTTAAACTAACCCACAGGCAGAACTTCCACCTTTTATCTTATGATCTAGAATCTCTTGCCATTAGAACCTGAATAGCACAACAATATTTCTGACAAAGTCAATTCGTTTTTGCTCCAGTGTGACATCCATCACTTAGTGAGTCTTTATCATTACATAAGAAAAAAATCAATACCTCGCCATGTGGTAGCTCCCAGATTCATTGATCGGCTCAGTTTAGGACACATTCCATTCAAAGCATCAATCAATGAATTAGGATGAGTGGAGACTGCAGATCTAACAAAGCTCTGTTTCATTTCATGATTTGTTTGTTGCAGCATTTTCTGGAGAAACATCACAACCCTTTAGCAGATTTTTCCACCCTGGTACTCAGAGGTGGAAAGAGTACTAAAAAATTGTAATTGAGTAAAAGTATCTTTACTTTGCCTAAATGTTACTCAGAGCAACAGTAAAATTACCCATCTCAAAATTTACTCAAGTAAAAGTACAAAATTACTTCATTTAAAATGTAATTAGAGTAAAAGTTACTTAGTTACTTTGAGTTATTTAATGCAAAAAAGGATGAGTCATGAATCGAA
>NW_015150598.1:888646-894586 GCF_000732505.1 Cyprinodon variegatus
GAGTAAAAGTAAAAATGACGTATTTCAAAAACTACTCAGAAAATTACAAATTACTCATAAAAAGTACTCAATTACAGTAACTTGAGTAAATGTAATTCGTTACTTTCCACCCCTGCTGGTACTTGGTAATTCCCAATAATCCTGCTGACTACGAAACAAGCAGCTCAACAGGTTTCCTTTAAAGACCTGTTCATGCTAATAAATGGAAGGACCAAAAACGTAACATCAGCAGATAACAAAACCTGTGGCTTTGAAACGACTCCTATTCTCAAAATGAAACCACGGCGGTTATCACCAGTTTATTCAGGAAAAACTGTTAGAACCCTGCAGGGTTTTAACTTATCATTCAAAATGAATTTAAATCATTTCAGAAGATGATTAGCCTCGTCTCATAAATGTCACAGTCTGGAAATTCCCAGGTCGGTCCAGATTGAACACAAACCTCGGCAGGAGGAGTATTTATCTCTATTAGTTTTTACTCATGACTCCCTTCTTCACAAGGTTTATATCATGATGAAGCGAGAAAACTGACGAAGGGTCAATTTTCCTCAAATGTGCTTCTAAAAATCTGTTTAAGATCATTTTGTAATAAGTCTACTGAATGTTAGCAGCAAAGTGACGGGTTGGCAACAACTCTGAGCTTTAGGAAGGAGTCCATTTTACAGGAACTGCTAAAGAGCCTTGCAATTTTGATCCAGCTTATTCTCTGTGAATGAGGTAAAAACTCTGCTGACATGTTTCAGTTATGAACAAATTAACATTTCGCTACTCAATTCTAATTCTGTCTTTTAAACTGGGAGGTTTAAGATGCAGCTTTGTCCCCAAACATCCTTGATGAAACGTTTCATAGGCAGATATCAGTTTTATTTTATCAGTTGTTTGATACCTGTAAAGAAAAGCTCAAAGTGTTTCATTGAGCATCTCCATTTCCTTTTCCACAGAAATTGGAGATTGATTGGAGATATCAGATGATAATCAAAACTGACGGATTTTCAGATTCATCGCAGGCCAATCAGGTGAAAACTGAAAAAATTTAATCTTTTTCTGTTTAGAAAATATGGCTGAGGGATAAGTTGATCTAATCCATTGATTCAAGTTTCCCTTTTATGAGGATTTTATTTCAGGAAAAAAAAAATGTTATGCTCCCTTGAGCTTTCGTATTTCAGAGCAATGCCAACCTTTCACTTTTGGTTTTAAGATGAATATTTGAAACTGATAAACTAGCTGGTTGTGTAATATCGCTAGCTATTATCATTTATTTTTTCCCCAGTTTTTATTGTATTACACTGTCACAAGTACAAAGCAACGGAATAAACTCTGCATTAAATCCATTCCCTTGGAGAGCAGTGGGGTGCCATTGTACGGCGCCCGGGGAGCAGTGTGGGGTTAAGGGTCTTTTGCTCAGAGACACAGAGTGGCAGTCTGTGGGAGTGGGGCTTGAACTTGAAGCCCCACTCTAACCACTAGGCCATCACTCCTCTTCACTGTGAAGGAACCTGTTAACTTGTTTTACACTTGAAAAACATGAATTTAGTTCCACTTTTTATAATTGTATATATATATATATATATATATAATATTTACTGGAAATCAAATGATTGTAAAAATAAAAACAGAAACAGGTCCTAATGCAGAACCTTGGGGTACCCACAGTTGTGTAAAATCAGAACTCTGATTTTGATGAATGTTAAAGCCATCATAAATACAGTTGTAGCCATTTAAAATTTCCCCATTTTCCTTGAAGGGCCCTTGGCTGGTCTCCTACAATTCCTTTTTTAAACATCAATCTTTGTATGAAAATTATCTTTAAGTCATGTTTTGTGGACATTAAGATCTAAGGAGGATCATAACCTCCTGTTCAGACCCTGTAATTCAGTTAAAGGGTGGAGTCAGAGTAAAAAATATGAACAGCCAGGAGAAAGCCAGTGGCTAGAAGTTGGAGGGGATTTTGATGGGAGTCGCAGGGCTGGTGTTTGACTGAGAAGGGCCATTTTGAATGGCTGCTACTGTATCTCCCGTAACGCTATGGTCAACTATTACGATAAAATGAATAAAATGAAGAAAAAAAAAAACGTCGGTAGATACATTAGTTGACTCACTGACCTGTGCTTGAGAAGCAACGCGCGAAGGACGCTCGGCCTGTCCTCTGCTCTGATCTGGTCGGAGATGATCATGGTCTCCACCACCAGATGGACAATGCCAGGCAGAGTGCTCTGCTCAAGATCCAGAAGGATGGCACCTAGAAAGAAGAAGAACAATGTAGTTACTGAACAGCAGCAGAGTCATCAATTTAACCCGTTTAGAGACCAATTTCAGTCTACAGGTTAGTAGCGCTCAGGTAATAATACATAGGTAAAATAGAGCGTGTTACTGTAAGCGCCTACGTTGTGGTGAGGATACAGAAGAACTTTACCATGCGTGATGGTGCGGCGGAGCTCCAGCAGGCTGCGGAAAGACAGGGAAGCCACATGAGGTTTGCCCCAACGGTCTGTTTCCTCCTCCACATCTTCCTCAAACTTGATCCAACGTGCTCGCTCCTTCCAGCGCATTTCATGGTCCTTCTCCACAATCAGCTCATTGAGCTCAACAAATAACTGCAGACGGAGCAGAACACAAAAGATTTAACGATTGAAAGACTTGGCAAAACAGCAACACATTTGTAAAGGTGCTAGAACCGGGCTTTTTCGGTGTTAACTGTGTAAGAAACTCTGAAAAGAAAAAGATGGCCCCTATTTTGTTCTCAGTTATTGTCAAGAAGATTTTGCGTCTGATTGTTATATTTCAAATTATAAAATAATGGGGCCTGCAGGTTGGTGCAGTGGATAGCGCTGTTACCTTGCAGCAAGAAGCGTCTGGGATGATTCTCGGCCGGGTTATTTCTGCATGGAGTTTGCATGTTCTCCCCATGCATGCCTGAGTTCTCTTCGAGTACTAGCTTCCTCTTCAGTCAAAAAACATGACTGTTAAGTGAATTGGCTTCTCTAAATTGTCCTTAGGTGTGTGTGTGGCATGGTTTTGTGTCTCTGTGACTCTCTGTGTTGCCCTGGGAAACTGGCAACCTGTTCAGAGTTTTCTCCGCCTATCGTCCATAGACTACCGGAGATAGGCACTGGCCCCACCACCACCCTGATATAGACTAGGCGAGAGAAAATGTATGGATTGATGGATGATAAAAATAATATCTTTCAAAGATAAACTGAATAAATACTAAAGACAAATAAATCTATTTCAATCAACCTGGCCCTATATTAAAATATAAAGACCATCTTGATCATAGTCACATTTTCTTATTTTCAAGGACCTTTACAAAATAACAGTTTTTGACCTTTAAATTAAATTAATGTTGCAATATTATCCCTACACCATAACCCTGTTTAAAAGGGTAATTAACTTTTAAGTACTGCTGTGTGAGGAAAAGCCAATCCTGGTCCTGGTAAAACAATCAACAATTACGGTCCTACATATGGTCGATTTAGCCCGACCTCTTACAGGAAGCACCTACTATGACCATGCTGCGTCTGCCCAGCAATCAACCACAACCCCCCCACCATTTTCTTGCAGTTCTAAATGTCAGGATTAGGTTGTGATGTGAGGACCCAAATGCAGAGACAGGGAGGCAGAGGTGAGTTTCTTGATGATTTAATGAAGACTAAACAAACAACTGAGACACCATGGAGAAATCGGGGGGGGGGGGGGGAACTATCATGAGGAGGAAGACTCAGAGAGATGGAGTTGGAGGAAGTTAGACGAGGAACCAGCACTGAGGAACTGAACAGAGAGTGTATTTATGGGAGGCTGAAAAAAAGAGAGGACTAACGAGGAGATTGGGAGCAGGTGTGAACAGAACAGAACAGGAACGGAGCTAGGGAAAAAGGAGAACACAAGAGGGCAGCAGAGGGCAACAAATAAAAACCTGAAAACTGAAAATAACCAGAAACACAACAAAAGAATAAAACCACTAAAACCAGAAAACAAGGAGCAAAGTAAAACTGAGGACATAACATAACAGAACCAAAACTCTGACACTAAATGGACATTATTTGTGCATAAATGTTAAAAACATAAATGCCGCAGACCTCATGCGTTTTCTTAACTCCTCCCCTCTTCTTCTTCTTTATGCTGGATAACGGTGTGGAGCTCATGCTTGACCGTGACATCTGACATCGAGAGGACTTCTTCACCAGATGGCGCCGTACGCCCGGATTGTCCTCAAATCTGTGACCTGAAAAATAAACAGGTATTTCAAATCAAAGGGCTAAAAGGCAGCAAAAAACCAGCCTGCATAAATTAGCAAATCCTTACAAAAACGCCTCGTCAGAGCACCAAATGCTTCTGATCAATCTAAATAACCTGAGCTAAAGATGTCCATTCATTAGCTAAAGCAAGAGCTCAGACTATGCCAAGGATAAATCTCACTATACAGAGGTATACCAGGGAGAGGATTCTGAATTTGTGCTTTAACACTTTACTTAAATATTTAAGCATTTCAAGAAAATGTATGTAAGAAAAAAAAACTTTAAAAACGTAATTTCTGAAGTTATCTCCAATATAGAAAGAAATTTAGTTTTACTTGCAGTTTGATGTTATACTTTTTTAAAATTTTAATATTGCACCTGGAATTTACTGTAAATGTAGGTATCATGCTAATTGCCAACAATGGGCACTTTACTGCACTGTGGATTGAAAAAGCTATACTGCCATCAGAACTAGTGTTTAAATAAGTAATTAGAAGATGGCTGAGTACCAACAAACGCTCCGTATAATTTAAAAGAGCTGCATAGCTCTCTTACTCTTTTATCTGTTATCTGTTTATCTGGTTGATTGTGTTTCATGGTGATGTGTGTATTTAAATTCTTGAATCTGGAAGAAACCTGCTCTCTTGTTGTCTGCATTGTTGTATGTAAAGCCAAATAGCAATAAAGTCTGATTTGATTTGACATCACGGTAAAGCAGGGGTGCAATTAGTTTGAACACCAGTTTTAGGAGATAATTGTTTTCTCAGAGCCCCTGCTTTTAAAAATCTGAAGCCAGAGAATATCTGTGGTTGGAAAGAGACATCCTGATGAGGTGAGGGGTTAAAAACGGTTGAACATGTGTCAGTGTTGCTGTTACAACATGCATTCAATCAGAGTTTATTGCCTTTGGCAAATCATGCAGCACTTTGTCTTGGGATAAACCGTTTATAAAGATAAGCTATAAGCGGAGGATGCAAAACTTCTGGATCTCTCTCGGTCCCTGAGCAAAACCCCTAACCTCAGAATGCTCCCTGCATTTTAGAAAATAAAGGAAAAAAATAATAAAAACTTAATATAATGTCATCTGGGTCTGTACAATTGCATGAACTATTGCATGACAGAATAGCTTCAGTGTTCCAGTTTCCAGAAAATGATGTAGAAAATGCTGCCAAGACACCAACATTGTTGAAAGAGCTGCAGGAATTTCCAGCAATGGCTTGCCAATGTTCTACATGTGACAGCCATCTCTTGTTTTTTCTTATGTACAGGCTTAGGAATTGAGTTAGAGACCTAAGGTCCTTTCTTAGTGATGAAAATATAACTGGATAAAATCCCCCAAAACATTTTTGGCATAAAAACAACAATAAGGATCGTTAAACAAAAAACACACAGTCAAACATACAATGATGTGCACATTTATGCAACTAGGTGGAAGCCCCTTATTAGTTTTTCCTCCAGATATGTTTTTAAGTTGGATTGTAAAGCAATTGTTTAACATTATTTGCAGAATAAGTTTTTAAATGATCCATAATAGAAAAAAAATAATCTTATATCACTGGAACTTTTTAACTTGAAAATGTGACTTTTGACAACCATTTCTGCAAAAGGTTCTTTGTTTTTCTGATCCATCCATCCATCCATCCATCCATCCATCCATCCATCCATCCATCCATCCATCCATCCATCCATCCATCCATCCATCCAT
>NW_015150598.1:894907-908120 GCF_000732505.1 Cyprinodon variegatus
GAAACAAAGGAGCTGCATTAAATTCAGGAAGTAGTGGAGCTGTGCATAGAGCTTATTAAAGGACATTTAAATGATAAGAGGGCTAATAAAACTCAATTTAAAGACTAGGGAGAAGTTAGGCCTATTATACCTTTCAATAGTTTTCGATATAGGGACCCACTCAGCTAATGTGTAACACTATACTAAAATATTACGTAGCCTAAGAAGCTGCAACTTTATTTATACTTCTCTGATAGTGATAACAACAGTTTGGTTTCCCTCAATGCAAACTACTTCATAAACATCTCCTTTAGACGTTATGCTCAACCATATACCAATTTATCTGCATTTAAGCTACTTTGAATTCACATTTAAGGTGTATAGTATGCTGTTGCACATTAAAATAAAAACCTAGAAAGGCATAAAGAGGATGTTATTTGATAACAATACATTTTTTAGATGTAAAAATAGGCACAGCCTCTCTGGGTACTTAGCACACAAACTGGTTTGAGCTGCAAAATTATACTTTTTTCCCCTTTCTTTCAAATCCACCTACTGCATGAGTGTGTACTTAATGCAAATATTTATTATATAATTAGAATAATCAACTACTCATGAATATTTCTGACCCAATTTAATTTGTTTCCATATAGTGTAATTGTGTTCCTGTAATAAATAAGATAGTCTATTGATATAAAGCTAAACTTTCTAAAATTAAAACCAGTGTTGTAAAGTTGGATTGGCTCATTATCTTTATATTCCAAAGTTTCCTCATTAAAATTCAAACCGCACTGATGGCACTGCCTTTTATAGCAGGTCCTCTATCAGACCCACTCTTGATGTATCTTTGGCTTATAACAGGTTTCTTTAAATCTTAGCAATCAGCCCACCACCTTTATTTTAGCAATGTTATTGGTAGGAAGACCAAGAAGCTCGGTTTTTGAAAAATCTAGCAAAACTTTTTGATGCCTTAGGATTTATTACCTTGAATTTGGTTTAGTCCAACTTTAGTTGGAAATGTTTAACAGTGTAACAGGGGAAGAGCCATGAAACCTAAAGCAACAAAAGTTGCATAACTCTAAATTAATATAGTGAAGTAGGGTGAAAACAATGAAAATTCAACCAGATGTGTAAAAGATATTGAAAAGCTGATAACTATGTGACAAAAAATAAAGAACTTGTTATAATACGGTTAGTAGTGATAGACAGACTGAATGATAACTTTGTTTTTCCTTTTCTAACCAAAGGTGTGTTTTAAGATGCTCCTTTATCTTGCAGAAAGAATAATGATATCCAGCTCTGATGTTCCATGAGCCCAAACAGGAGCATTAAAACTAGAACCAGTGTTTGTCAATGAATTATCTTTCCGCTCCAGCTGCAGCTGACCCCTGAACCCAAATGGGTGCCAGTGGATCAATGGAAAGGCAGGAAAGAGCAGCCGTGGAGTCCCCTGTCAATTCATTCAATACGGCGTTCAGCTGTGTTCTGTGTGGCCCTGAACGAGACTCTTATGGTTTAAACTGGCTGCAGCTCATGGAAAGTCACTTCCGGCTCTATTGATCAACCATGTAAAAATAGTTTCCCAGCGTGCATCAGAAATCCACAACTTCAATGTGGCTGTTTCTACGTGAAATTAAATCAAAGCAACCGCACTTTTTGAGCTAATATTTAGGTTTTCAGAACTTCTACAAGAAAAGCTTCCAATGGATTATTCCATTAATGTGTTTCAAATTACAAACCAGGTTGTTAGACATCTTTTGACTGCTGTAAACTATGATTGTAGTTCTAAATCGTTTGGACCTTTACATAATAAATAATGAATGAATACCAGCATGGATTGTTAACCACCTGACAAAATGAACCAAAGCAGGCATGCCTAAAGTCTATCCTCGAGGGCCGCTGCCCTGCAGGGTTTAGAGGTTTCTCTGCTTTAGAACAGCGGTTTCTGATGACTGCAGTTCAGCAAAAGCCTGTTAAACAGCTATCAATGGAAATCAGCTGCGCTGGAGCAGGGAAACCTCTAAAACCAGCAGGACAGTGGCCCTCAAGGACCGACTTTAGCCATGCCTGACCTAAAGGGTTGCAATAAACCTAAAGAGGGATATTTTCCTCTGGATTTTTTACACTTCAGAAGAAGTGTATGGCTTGGTGACCTAGACTAAAAAAAATTAAAAAATTTGAATGGGTTTCCCGCATTTAACCCACCCATGAATTTCGTTGCATTGTACTGAGAATGTAATGTCAATAAAGTTGAATTCTTCTTCTTCATTCTTCCAGTCAGATTTCCAGAGTTCATGGGTACTAGTTTCCCAATGGACAGGTCCTGTCACCTTAGTTGGGGGAAAATTATAGTTTAGATGGACTAGTTTTGTAAAGTGGCAAACAAAAAAGCTGTTAATTTCAGAATTTTTTCATTTATTATAGAAAAAAGCCAGGCCTCCAAAGATCCCAACAAACTTGGGCTTTTGTGAATACATAGCTTCTAAACCTCCAACTCAGGGCCTTTAAATCATCATTTTTACTGTAACCAGCTGACCACATGTTTTGATTCAGTTTAACTTGTTACTTCCAAGTCTGGTAAATGACAGATTGCAATCAATACAACCAAAACCAAATCAATTAAGGAGAACCTCTAAAAAGCCAAAAAGCAAATTACAGAACAGTAAGAAACCAAAGCAGCTAACGTCTACTAGTCTGCAAATGGTTATGAATAGACAACCTTTTTGGAGGTTGTGTCTTTTAATACATGTGGTGTAAAACACAAAGACCAATTTAGAAAAAAGGAAGCTCCTCCTACATTCAGACATGGTGGTGGTGGTGTGGTGCTCTGGGGTTGATTTGCTTTTTAGATCGAAATTATTTGCTAAGGAGGATTGAACCATGAATTCTGCTCTCTAGCAAATAAAAAGGAGATGATCTCTGACCACCGATTCAATACATTAACCACAATTACTCTTAAGTTACAGAACAATGATACAAAGAGCAACAAAATGTCTGCTTGAGTGTAAGTAAAAAAAAACAACAACACAGAATCAGTAATATAAGGTGGCCTAGTCAAAGTCAGGATTATGGCATCGATTTAAACAGGCCGCTCACTCTAAAAACCCTTCAATGAGAGTGGTTTAAAACTTTTCATAGTAATGTTTAAGTCTTTATGGCAGTTTTTGCTGCCAGCTGTAATATGCTGGGAGGTTAATCACTTCTTACATAGAGGTTGATTGGCTTGGAAAGTTTTTTTCTTTCCTTCTTATTAATGGATTAACCCTTTGAAAACTGCTTATAGTTTTAACTGGCCACTTTAGACAGCAAAACAGAATATAGATTGTTTTAAAAAGTTGCTTTCAGATCAAATATGGAAGCAAAACTCACGGGTGGGTTCGACGGGGGACCCCAGTTGGCTGTGGATGGACTCAAGAAGGTCATAATCATCAAAATCCAAAACAAACTCCTCAAGGTCCTCAAACCCATCCCCCAGAGATAAGGAGCCCTGCCGCTCATACAGCGTTGAGGTGCCGAGGCCCCTTTGGACGCTGCTCCGGCGATCCGGTCGATCCGGTCCATGGTTATCGGCTGTCAGCTTCTTGTCAGCAGACCCAACTCCTTGGTTGTCCTCTCCCCCAATGTCTGTCATCTCCACAGCTGCTTCCTCCTCCTATCCACCAATCTCCAGACAGATGCGCTGCTCATCCAGGGTTTCAGACTCCTGAACCTCGTTGCTCTCCTTAAGTCCGTGCAGACCACTTGCTTTAAACTAACTGAACTTAGACTAAATCGACATATGAGAACAAACTACATGGATGGTAAATTTCTTAGCGAAGACCTCTCCCTGGTCTCCAAAAACATAAATGGCAGATGCAAAATCCCTGACATAGACTTTGACTGAATAAAACGCTGACTGAATAAGGCTGCATCCCTTCTATAGAAATAGTTGAATGGAAACAAGTCTAACAAGAGGTATTGATGGCTGATGTTCTGTAGTGACAGAAGCCTGTTGGCTGAATGAGTGTGCCGCCCTTTTTTAATGATGTCCACATTGGATTGATCTCAACCACAGCTGGAAAAACAGGGAAGAGCAGATCAGAGGAGGACAGGAGATGACCTTTATTACCGCTGTGCCTCCATCACTTTCCTAAACATGTGATGTATTGAGTGGTAAAGACCGTGGGTGGTGTAGGAAATGCACGTGTACAGGGGAGATAAGAGGTAGAAATCAGGTTTTTCTTAAACCACAATAAGGTAAACAAATGATAGAATTTTCATGAAAAAAAAATGTCCCACTCTTTATTGTTGTGATCTAGCTTTGCTTTAACAATTACAAGCCCGCTTTATCTGACTGCTGCCAAAATTGCTGGCACCCTGCTGTAATCGTTTGAGCAACAGATAAATGGTAAATAACAGAGATGTAGAGCAACAGGTTAGATTCAAACAGAATCTATTCAACAGATGCCATGTTTTGACCACCTGTCGATCCTCCAACGTTCATCCCAACCAGCCACATCTTTATAGAATCGAAATGATGTATTTTGATGCCAGTTTGTCCTGTTTATCTTTATGGGGAAAGTTGTTGTCTTTTGGTGTTTGTTTCAAATATACATATTTGGTTTATATTTTAGGATATTTACTTTTTTTTTTTTTTGCATAAATTCACCCTAAAGATGTTCCCAGCTCTAATTACATGATAAATGTTAAAATCAAAAACAAAATTCTCTAAATAAATAGTGAAAATTGTAAGACTGTGTGTTGTGGATGTACCTATAGACAGACTGCAACACAAATGGACAGATCAGAACAAATGGATGCATACACTGTACGATTTTTTGCCCTTTTCGGGCCAATTCTAAAGTCGTACGAGAATTTTTCGATCGGGCTGAGTTTCGGCCTGATCCTGCGTCGTGTAGTATACAGGGGGTAACGAGGGGTGATCAGCATGACCCCCTCCCGATCAGGAATCGTAAGGTAAGGAGAAAATCAAACATGTTTGAAATTCAGTTGGCCGTCGTAAGGTGTTCGTGGACAAATCCTGCTGTTGAAGCAGAGCTAGGAGCATCTAAGAACCAATATACCAGAACCTCGAGCACTGCGCAAACAAGGGAGTTCTTCTCTGTCGTGCAGATTGACGAGTCTGACCAGCAGCATCTCTCTGCAATGAGTCCGACTTGTGGTTTTTGGACGCATAGTGTGTGCAGGTAGATCGCATCAGAGCATCGGGCCGTACAATGTGAGATCATGCATCGTGACCTGTGCACCTTTAAACCCTGTGGTTTCGTTGTACAGTTTGAGCTGTAGCTGCATGCAACGACTGAATAAATTGCACATGCTTAAGGCATTAAGTTTGAATAAAATTATCCAAATTTAGGCTTAGCCTTAATTTTAGTCAGGATTTGGTCTCTAAAGCCACACATTAACTGTTCGATGTCATCTAACTGAATTAGTTGTCTTTAACTTCCTCCCAGCAGTAGATTTAACACAATGAGCTGAGAATCAAATTCCTTCTCTTGGACACAAGGAAGGGAAGACCATCTGGTCAGCTGATAGCTGTGCAGGGGAGAAGGCTGCTTGATTCCTCAATTATTGATAAACTAGAAGATATCTGAGTTTTATAAAAGTATATTTATCTGAAAAGTCTTAAAAGTTCATTTTGGGTCAAAGTTAGAGCAAAAAATATCAACTGTTCATTACAATATTTGGCCCTGTCGTCAACCCTAACTGCACCAGATAAACCAATCTAGTTTGACTCCAAATGAATATGGGATACGATGGGACATCAGGGATACACTGAACCCATTCTATTAAAGAAGGAAGATCCATTGGTCACTTGCATTTAAGGGAGCCTTTGAATTTGGACGGCCTATATCACAGCCCTGGGAATTAATTAGCCTAGGAAAATGGCCTTCTGGGATGCAGCCCCAAAATGTAAGCACAGCCGCACGCAGCGTCTCGCCTTTCCAAGAAGTGGGCTTTAGGTGAGGCAACAAAAAGATCGCTGGTGGAAAAATCGTTTGATGAAAATTTAGAGTGTTGCACACAAGACTGGAATTAAATTAAGCCTCAAAGGAAAAATAACTTTAATCAAATCTATTGAACAATAAAACATTCTGATAATTGAATGGTTAGATCATTTCAGTCAGATTTACTATTAAAGAGTCTGTAAAACACTTTAAATTGATGTCAAATGCTTCTCTACCAGCTTGGTTTTCCTCCTGTTCTGCTTTGAATCCTGTTTTTTTTCACACCACAGTTTGTTGCCAGCTAACTTCCCTTCCCTAAGCATTTTCTGTTCTAAATAATTCTTCTCATCAGAAAATATTTATCTTCTTTTGGCATATTCGTTAGGAGAAAACAAAAAAACAGTTACTGACAGCAAACAGCAGAGCGAGCTGCAGGTCTGCTGTTTTTAGAGTGCAGATGGCACCTAAACAGTCAATGATCACTCTGCTCTGGTTGATACAGGAAAAGCCAGAGGCAGGGTCGCTGTTGAAGGGGAATCGACTCAAATGTCGTGCTAATTAATGCCTCCTGATACTGAAACTTAGGGTTTTTTTCTGTTCACACAGAAACTAATTAGCTATTTCATAGTTTTTAATATCTATATTTTACTACTCACACTTAAGGAAAACACTTTTAATGTGGAAAAGGAGAGAAAATATTTGAGGGAATTGGGCGAAAACGAAAAGCATCCGGTTTATCCAGTCATCTAACATTAGCAGAATGGATATATTATAAACTAAGCTGCAATTTTCGCCTTATTTATCTTAAAGCACAACATTTTACAAATGTGACATGAGTGGTTTAGTTTAAATATGATATAAAAAGTCATCAACCATTGAATTTAAAAGAGAGCAAATAAGTCTTATAATTTCAGAGTGATATTAATTTATTTTATGCTTCTAAACATAAAAGTTTGACATCTTGTTCTGCTGCATAATAAAGATCCAGGAGCCATTTATCACTCTGCATTGACTTATTTATTCCCCCAAACACATAAACTAATGTTTTTGTGTTTAAAAGACAAAAGGCCTTGAGTTGTTTTAACAGTTTGTTTGCTGCTGCTAAAACTGTTTATTCAACATAACCAGCAGATGGCGCCAGATATTTAAAAGTTACCAGCACTTCAGGCAGTTAATGGAAGTTTGGGTATTTTAAATAAACCTTTAAAAAAAACATAAAGTTTGATGCACCAAAAAAAAGTAAAATAAAAATTACTTTTCATGTCGTCCAGATCAGCACTGACCAACATCTGGGCTTCGGCCTCATCAGTGGGCACCTGCTGGTAGACGGCGGCCTCCAGGACCGTCATGCTGCCGATGCAGATCCGCTCCCGCAGGTCGTAGTTGCTGCGTTGGGCAGCCAGCAACCGATGGTGGATGGGCTTACGGCGTACCAGGACTTGGGCTGATACTGAATTACTGGGTTCAGAACTGACAGAACAAAACAATACAGGTGATGGGGAAGTGGTTCAATATCTGTTTCTATACAGCACTGCAAAAATAATTTCTGATTCACTTCTTTGGCTTAATAGACTCGTCGTTATGGTAATTTCAAATTACTAAATAAGTGTTTGGGGGGGTTTGTAATAATAACATTTCCCCACCAGAGGCTTTGTGAACCCATTGCTCACCAAACCTCTGAGTCATCCTCAGCTGCAGACGCACAAAAAGCAACACGTTTCTGGACGATCACGCATCATGAAGCTTCTTTCTGCATTTTTATCAAGCAGAGACATCAGCACAGACAAATAACCCAATCACCATGGAGCCCCTGACCTCCTGGCAGCAAACTCTATGCATAATTCACAGCATCACCAAATTATTCATATTCTGATTGGTTCTACATTTAAGCCACCAGCTGCGCCTTTCTATTTCGTAACATTCAGGCTTTGGTGGAATCTAAAAGCCTATAGAGCTGCTTTCATGGGTCATTAATGACAAGATGTTTAATGATTATATTCTTAATAAAACGCTTATTGTTTGAAAAGGGTTTTAATTCAGCATGGACTGAAATGTCTGCTCCAATTATTCTGTGCTGTTGAGAAGACAATCAGCAAACCCAAATTAATCTCTGAAGCCAGAAGCGATCGGTCCTTGGTGTCCCATATCCCCTTTTGGTGCTTCCGTCACTTTTAATTTCTAACAAGCTGAAGTAGGGGAAGGATTGGAGAACTATTGCAATAAAAATCAGTGCCTGGGGAACTACAGCATTGCAGCATATTTTTGGATAAAGCTTGTTTCATTTGTAGGGAATTTTGCAGATGGTGGTGGAAAGACATTTTTAGAGCTTCAATGCATCTTTTAAGGTTCTGCAGTGTTTACATCGGATGGGTTTTAATTAGCAGCCATTCAACATGGCCCTTCTCAGTCAAAAGCCAGCCGAATGGCAGCAACACCCCCTCCAACTTCCAGCCACTGGTCTTCTCATGGGTGTGCATATACTCCACCCTTTCACTGACTTACAGGGTCTGACCAGGAGAGAACAATTCTGTTTAGATCTTAATGTCCACAAATCATGACAGAAAGAATATTGTAGATGTTTAAAAAGGAAGTGTAGGGGACCAGCCAAGGACCAGTCAAGGGCCCATCAAGGAAAGTGGGGAAATTTGGAATGGCTATTTTTGTTATACATTAATACAGGAAAATTGCTTATACTGTCCACCTGAAAAAAGTATAATCAGTATCACCACATAAGTTTGGATCTTAAGACTGTCAGGGCTCCTGTCTGTGTGTTTGTTTTTGTGTTTGTCTCCCTTCCACCAGCAGGAGGCGCCTGGTTCTGGTCCGCCTCCTCACACACCTGATGATGGTTGCTTCGTTAGCGGAGCGCTCTTAAGCTGCCGACTGCCACTACCTCGACACCAGAGTGTTAGCCAGTTTTTGGTACTCTAGCTAACTGAGTTTTCTCTGAGTAAGACTGACTTCTTGTCTCCTTGAGTTTTAAGTTTGTTTTTTGTCTTTGCCATTCGGCAGGAAGTCTTCCTGCAAACTGGACCATTTTGGACCTCCTTTCTCAGGAGGGATCAACTGAGTCTTAAACTGAGCCAGGGATTCAAACAGGAGGTTTGGATCCAGTCTCCTTTTTGAGGACGTTGAAATTACTCTCTGAGCAAGGGAATCATCTTCACCATGACCCGTTCAAGAACAGCAGGAAATCTGAGTGGCAATCAGCGTCTCCGTTCACCTACACTGTCCGAGTTCTGGGTAAACCCCTTTCCGCCCTCTGGCGAATCAGACATACACTGGAAAACCAACACACAGATTGGAGTCAAGGTTCCTTCACTTCTCTGGAAACTTGAGTCCACAATCAGATCCTCTTCTCAAGATCAACAAATCAATTTTCCCACTGAGCCTGAACTAACAGTCTGTCTTCCCCTCGCCTTCCAGTTCCGGCTGAGCAGAGCTCAAGGAAACTCTGCTCCGAGCTTAACATCTTCAATAAAATCTGTCAAACTTTTCATCAGTCTCTCTCTGTTTGGTTTCACTGCATGTGGGCCTGAGCCTTAGATAAAATCATGACATAGACAGATTATTAAGGCCGGATTTGAGATTTTTTTTTTTTCCATTTCGAGAATAAAGTCGTAACATTACGAGAATAAAGTCATTGAATTACAAGAATGAAGCCGTAACATTATGAGAATAAGGTCATAAATTTGTGGGAATAAGTCGTAACACTACGAGAATAAAGTCGTAATATTACGAGAATAAAGACATAAAATTACAAGAATAAAGTTGTAAAATTACGAGAATAAATTCACAATGAGAATAGTCATAAAATTCAGGGAATAAAGTCGGAATATTAGAAGAATAAAGTCCTAAAATTACGAGTATAAAGTTGTACTTTATGCAGGGTTCCTACAGCATAAGGCAAGTTAATTTCAAGACTTTTTAAGACTTTTTAAGGACCCGCAGGAACCCTGTTATGACAATTCTTACAAGAAGACCTGTCTTCCATAAAATTAGGAATGTCGAGCATTATGTGAAGTTATACTTTGGCTCTGGTTTGACAATTAGAAAATCTTTTAGCCCCAGCATCAAATTGGGCAGGATGTCAAAGTGGACTCAGGTTGCTGTTTGGTGGAGCTGGTCGGCCCTATAATGAACGGTATAATGACTATTATACTATTTTCTTGTAATATTACCACTTTATTCTCAAAATACAAAAAGTAAAAAAATCTTTAGCCTTGCCCTAATGCTCTGTCGTAGGATCTCAACTTTTTCTCTTTGAAAAAATCTTTCCTCTGTTTGTTCCAGGGAAACATCATCAAAGATCGATAGATGTTCAAATATAAACAAATGCAAGACCTGCTAACTGTTTAATGCTATAGTTGCACTACTTAATTTAAGTGCTGCACTGAAGCCTTTTAGACCAGGGTTTAGTTTTATTTCTAGAGCTGCTGGTTAAGCAGTGAGTCTGCATGTGTGACGGTGTAAATCCCTGCCTGGATGTAAAGTGCTGAATTAACTTTAGATTCTACACCAACAGGAGGAGGAGCCGCTTCAGACAGACCAACCTGACATCAGAACCCACCTTTTGCCAGGTGCTTCTCCATCATCCACCTCCTCGCTGTGTCCACCTGCGACGGTTCTCTCGATATGTGCTGCCTCCTTTATCAGAGTCACAGCTGCGTTCCTTGAAACGGGACATTCTTCGTTTTCCATGTGGACAGTAGCAAGCGGTAGGGGTTCCTCTAAGTCCTCTTGGCTGCCAAAACTAAACTGAGAGGAAGAGGAAGCTTAGTGAGAAAAGTTCGTACTGACATCTAACAGGAACTTGTTTTCATCGAGCTCCCCTCCGACTTATTTTACCTGCGGCTGGGTAGAAGGTAACTCTGTGGGCGTTGCGCTCAGCAAGTGTCCCTCGCTGTCCGACTCTGCCTCTTCCTCATCTACTTCATGTATGGTGGGTGTCACGTCAGACGGGGGCAGCGAGGTCTTTTTTTTCTTCCGTTTCTTTTTGCGTCTTCTGTCTGTACTATGAACCCTCTTGCGTTGCCGCTGGGATGCGGGCAGGTGGGTCGATAAGGGATGGTGCGTGTGGTGAAACGTGTGTCTGTGAACTGCGTACAAAACTAAAGTTAATCCGAATGTAAAGAAGTTGGGAAATTTCTTACTGATTTAATCACTGATGATGTGTCACAGATGAAACATTGGGAATTACTGTAAAAGCATGGAGGTAGCATCATTATGCTGTGGTAATAGGTTCATTAATCAAAAAGGGCTTTTTATTTGGAATGTGAGAAAAGAAAATAAGAACAAGAAC
The DNA here is from genome assembly GCF_000732505.1 of Cyprinodon variegatus. Taxonomy (NCBI): domain Eukaryota; kingdom Metazoa; phylum Chordata; class Actinopteri; order Cyprinodontiformes; family Cyprinodontidae; genus Cyprinodon; species Cyprinodon variegatus. The sequence continues at coordinate 906,137 of NW_015150598.1, forward strand.
TCTAAGTATGAATTTATGCGAACAGAAAATAGTGTTTATTCATTTAACAGAACTCAATAAAATGCGTAAAATCTATTTTTAAAAAACATTTAATTCTGCATCCTCTTCTAGAGTAAATGTTTTTTCCGAAACTGTCTTTTTTATTAATAATAATGGAGATTCCTCAGTGTGTTTATCTGACCGAACTGTTTTTTTCACAGATATTATGATTTTTGCACACTCCCACTTTAAAATCAATTTTTTTTCATACAATTAAATCAAGGAACTTCAAATTCTGACTTTACACATTCTGGATTTCAAACCTGTGAGAAATATTAATAATTTAATTTGGAGGAATTATTATGGTTTTTATTTTAACTAGAAAATCACTATATAGTATTAAATATTCTAAGCCGATTCAATGATTCAAAGACAAATAACAGAAATTTGTTCTTTTCAAAGAATTCTATTGACATTTATCTTTTATGCAATCAGCCTTCTAATGACTGCAGAAAAAATAACTTAATAATTTAAATGTTGGAATATTATCACTTTGCTATAAACCAACACGGAAAGATCTAAACATGTAAAGCTGCATGGATGCATAAAAAGAGTTTGTTCCACCGTTTAACTGTAGTTTTGAGTTCCATCTGCTGCGGAAAGGGTCTTGGCTTACACTCAAAGTCTTTCTCCGTGTAGTGCCGGCCCATCCGCTCCCCGCTGGTTGAAGATGAATATGCGATGATGTCTCCAAAACGTTCCACAGACAGAGCTTTCTCCCAGTTCTCCTCCTCTTGTTCTTCCTCCTGTTCCTCCTCGGCTGCATCCTCATCAACCTCCTCTACTTTCACCTGGAGAGGATTGAAAAACAAAAACAAAAAACAAGATAATGTAATTCTTATTCATGAAAAATAATTGGTCTCAAAGATCTTCACTGCTTTCATGTCCAGGTATAACAACATTAAGTCGAACTAATTTCTAATTCAGTTTACAGATAATGGAAGCCAGCGTAGCCTCCAAAACAAACTCCTAAAACCATAAATGTAAATAAACAATTGAATGAACGCATGTAACCTTTCTCTGATTTCATCTCAATATAAATATAATCTTATATTATAAATTTTTCTTATATTTTTTTTCTGAGACCATATGAGAACATGCAACCAATTATAATTCCTTCATAAAATCCAAACCTATATTAAAAAAAATAATAATTATAATGGATTTATGATTGACATTTTAGGAGGGAAACAGAAAAATAAACTTGAAAGAGTTATTTCCTTTCAGTTCATAAGGAAACATCAGTACCAATATTATAGGTCCCTAAAAAGCTGAGCAACATACATGGAGGAAAGGTAATCAATACAACATAGTACTTAGCAGCAACAAAGAAAGAAAAAAAATAATAATGCACTTAAGCCCCCAGAGAAATGAAGGGGATGGGTGTGTCCTATCTTCACCGTTCATCGGTCCTGATTGGTCAGAACCCCGAAACAAGCTGCAGCCTCATCATCCAATTGGTGCTGACCCAGGAAGCACTCTGGCTTCAGCTCAGTGGACTCAGGTTTCCCAGTGCCAGGGCTCCATTACCCCCTAATTACCACTGGGACGTGGGGACAGGATGCATTTAATGCTCCCTACCTGCAGCAGGCAGGGCTGAGAGACACACTGTGTAAAGGCTAGTGTTTTATATATTTGAACCTTATAAGCAGTCGCGTTTTCACCAAGGTTGGAGATTTAAGAAAAACAACCAATTTAAGGTTTAGGGAAATATTCCCCATCAGTTGACATCCATGAATATAACAGAAAAGATGGAATATGAGTCTTATAAACCAAAAAAGGATTCCTATATGTACCAATTTTAATACACAGTCTACACCAAAAACAATAGAAACAAAATCCTGTTGTGGAAATCTTCTATCAATGATCTAAAAAGTTTCTGTGTTCTTTAGCTAAATTAGCTCAAAGCATTTCCATGAATGCACATCAAATTAATGGATAAAAG
>NW_015150598.1:908882-917613 GCF_000732505.1 Cyprinodon variegatus
TGTGCACACATGAAAAAGGCAACATCTGTGGGTGAACACTAAAACAACCCATATACAATTTTTAAACTAATTTTCAGTTTTTTTCATCACAAATATCAACTTTTAAGTTACCGTAACAAGAAAATTACAACATATTCGGGTCAACATGTTTAACTAGTTGTGGATCCCTTTTAAGAACAGTGGAGAATGTGAATGTCATTTTTTTATTCTTTTTCGATTTCCATACGTCTGACATCTCTAAAAAGCTTAGACTTCACTCTTTAAGGATCCATAAATAACTTTAAACCACCCCAGATAGACTTTTGTCACTGAGTGGCACATATTTTTGGAAATAAGTGAGAATTGCTACAGTATAGCATTTCTGCTTCCAGCACAACTGGATTTATTTGATAGAAATCAGCCCACTGACATACTATATATACTATAGGGAATTTTCAGAAAAACTTAGCCGATAGAGTTACGGTCAAAATATATTGTATTTTACTTTTGCCTGATAGAAGATTCATTGTAAATATTGTGTTTTATAATCACATAAAGCATTGCAACTACAGTATCAGCACTAAAACTGTAACCATACCCATTTGAAAAGCTTTTGTTTTCATCTGTACATTTTCTAAACTCTAATGCATCAGAAATCTGGCCTCAATAACAGCAGAAATGTGGCTCTTACATGAAAGGTCTATAACTTATGGCTTTTTTTTCCTTCGCTCCAGTCCATCTCTTAGTACTGAAGTGTGTTTCGTTTTTTTTAAAATGCATTTTACTTTTACTCATTTTTCAGTAAATTTCTGATGCTTTTTAGAAGTTACTATGCTGGGAATGAAATGGGTCTTAAATCCAAACATATTAAGGAAATCACTGCTGCTTAAAAATATAAAAACACTTAAGAATTCTATGATAATAATAATGCATGCATGTCAGGGACAAAAGCCTTTTATACCCCTTACTGGAGCAAAGTTAACCACATAATATGATAACCACCAAGGAAATATACTTTAATAGATAGAAAGTTAAATCGGATTAACTTTGAAATGAGTAGAATCAGTTTTTGCAGCCTTTATTCTGCTCATTGCCTAAAGGTGTTTGGTACTCTCTGTATGTTGAGCTTCTTTAGCTAAAGTAGCTTCAAAATTGAATAAAATCTTAATGCCATCAGCTTTGCTTTTTACCCTGCAGTTGCTGTTTATGATTAATTGAAAAGATTTAGGATCTTTTGCCTCATATCTGTTCCGGTTAGTTTTGACTGACCTGCCCTATGTATGGTTTATACTAGACTTAGAAATACAACAGTAGTTTAAAACTAAACCATTATTTTCTTATTTTATATTATCTAGTTGGTAGATATATTTTGTTTGTTAAAATTCGGGAATATAGAATTCTTGGAATATATTTAGACTATAAGGGACTATAGACAAAATGTCGATGACACCCTGAAAATAAAGATTATCCGGACATACAGTATGACACTGGGAGGAGTCCTATAGGGCTACAGGACATAATAGAGCGACAATATGTTCTTCTATGCCAGAGGACATTTTGGCCCCCTAAATCCTGCCGGAACGTGTAGACATCTGTGATTTCTCATAGCCTATAACTTTGTGACTTTGTTCCACTTTTTGCAGTAACACCATTAACAGTTGACAACAGAATATTTAGTAGGTAGTGAGGAAATTTAATGAATGGACATATCAAACAAGTTACATCCTCTCACAGTACCATGCTGCAATTGCCCGCTGAGTCATTTCACAAATGTTTGCTGAGGCAGTCCTTGCATCCCTATGTATAAACGGTGGTCATGAAAGTTGAAAAACTAAAATCAATGTCTTGGATTGGTTAGCCAAAAAGCATTTGTGATATAGTGAACAACTATGCATCTATTAGGCCTATCCATGCAAACCTTCACAACACCACTTCTGAAATTACAAGCTGAAATCATTATGAAAAGTGAAACTACAATTCTTCTAACAGTCTCATTAAGAATCTGGAGAACAGGGTGTAAACATTATGTTTTGTTGCTGTAAGATTTACTTTTTTATTTTATTTTTCACAGACTGAACAATCACTTAGTATGGGAGGTGAATGTGTACAGTTATGCATCTCACAATGGGTCAGGCAAAACAAGTATGGAGTCAGAAAGGGGTCAACATTTTTGTAAACTAATAAATCTTAGTTGAAACAGAAGAAAATTAAAGTTGAAACAGAAAAAAATAGAAGTTGATATTTAATGTGAAATTGTTACCTTATAATATGAGAAACTAAAAAGGCAAATATGAAATAATTTGAATTTTATCAAAATTTAGTTCAGTATTTTAATTACACTTTTTCTTTTTTTATTACTTTTTTTCTGTATTGCAGCTTTAGATGTTATATTTTCAGATTCAAATCCATTACTTCCAGTTCCTGTTTTTAAAGACATTTACACTGGAACAGCGTTTCTGATTGCATAAATTCATACTTAGAGTTCTTGTTCTTATTTTCTCTCCTCACATTCCAAATAAAAAGCCCTTTTTGATCAATGAACCTATTACCACAGCATAATGCTGCCACCTCCATGCTTTACAATATATCCCAATGTTTCATCTGTGACACATCATCACTGATTAAATCAGTGAGAAATTTCCCAACTTCTTTACATTCGGATTAACTTTAGTTTTTTAAAAATAAAAATAAACATTTTGACCCCTTTCTGACTCCATACAAATGACACAGTTCCTACTATGCATAATGACAAGTCACCTATTCAGCTGCGGATGAGTTTCTACCAATCAAAATTTAAGGTAAAAACTGTAATTTGGAGAACAGCTGAAGGGTTTTTAATTATGCCGTCTCTACTGTAGCTAATTCCCACAGAACTAGGGACGACTTATCTATGTGGTGAAACTGAAGAGACAGCAAATCAGCTTTGTACACATTTTCATCTTGCTTCTTGCACTTCAGATAATCCTGCTAATGATGGTGCTGATGTGAGAGAGATGTGAGGAACTTTTTCCAAGTAAATTCCTGCAGGAAGAAGGCTGTATGTTGAGCAGACTTTGAACTTGGTGCCTGTGCTAATTTAAATTAATTAGATTAAAGCATATAATTAAATACATGTGTTGATGCATCCCCAGCCTGTCTCAGAGAAATAGATCATAGCTTATTTTTGCTTAAGCTTTTTTGAATATGTTTCAGATCATTGGATGGCTATTAAGGGTGTGCAAAATAATCGGCATGGCGATGCATCGCAATTCTAAATTTTGTGATCTACTCCATTGATTATTGAAGGCAAGAATCGATTATAAGAAAAAAATGAACAAATAAAATACATAAATGGTTGGTGCACCTCAGCCAAATCAAGTGGAATACAACTTCCAGTCCAGCAGATGTCGCTGCGGATGTGTTGACACCCACTGCTTTGTGTCACAAGCATTTCCGGCCATGGGATACTGCGACGAGTCATGAAATAAAACATGGAGGACACTGAAAATTCGCTCCGCGGCTCCATAACATTTCAAGTCAGATGCTTGGATGCATTTTGGTTTAAAAACAAAAAAAGTAAAAATTAAATTGATATGACTCACGTAATTTGCAAAAGGGGAAATATACATTTGAATATTTTCGTTTCATTGGTTTGAAGGACCACTGAGGCCATGTAAATGGCACTGATTATCCTTATTTTGTTATTTTAAGTTTGATGAATTCTAAGATCTTTTTGTCAGTGTGTCCACACCAGTAATAGTAATATTTGTGTCCAGTATTTGTTTTCATGGCAATACCTCCAAAAGTCGTTTCAATAAATACAGCTATGTATGAATTCAGTTGCTTTCAGTTATGTATCAATTGAAGACACTATCCAGATCACACACAGCCAGTCAGCCACTGGGAAGGGCTGTATCTTTTTCTTACAGTGTTCAGTGAAAATATCGCAATGCAACACAATATTTCAAGTATCAAGATGCATCGTGATAGAATCGCATCGTGGCATGTGAATCGTGATTCGAATCGAATCATGACTTCTTTGCCAATACCCACCCCTAATGGCTATGGCAGGAAATTAAATTGAAGGACCTAATAGAAAGATTTAAAGATAAGAAAAAAGATTTTGCTACTCATAGTCAAAATGTAGTAGTCCTGTTTCTCTGACTGTGACTCACTATATGTGCTCTCATTCGTCCTCTCACATGGCAGCTGGCTCGTAGATCGTCTGCCTGACTGTGTGTTTCCTGGATGGAGCCACTTGTAGAACTGGTTGAAAGTTGTCTTTTGTATCTATGCTTCTATCTCCTTGAACCCCAGTCGGCCTCGGCAGATGGCCGCTCACACTGAGCCTGTTTCTGCTGGAGGTTCCTTCCTGTTAAAAGGGAGTTTTCCTCTCCACTGTCGCTACTAGCATGCTTAGTGTGAGGGATTGCTGTTGAGTCAATGAGTCGATGCATCAGCTGGTTTTCCTTAGATAGAAAACTTTAAATCAATCGACTGTATGATCTGGTTGAATTGTCTCTATAAAGTGCCTTATACTGACATGAGTTGTGACTTGTTGCTATATAAATAAACTAAATTGATTTTAATTTGAGAGCTGACTACATTTCCTTTTATTGATCTCTGCTGCTAGATTTGTTGCATAACATATTGCAAATATAAAACCTTGTTGTCTGAATCTAACACAGTACTTCCTACTTGAGGTTGTCCTATTAGCAGTGAAGAACCAGCACATTAGCTGGTTTTAACTACAAGAACTTGAACAGAAACAACCCAGAAACAAACTTCAGAGGAGCTATTCAAACAATTTACAGCATTTAACCTGATGAAAACATTAGGCAAAAATTTTATAAAATATTTATCTAAATTTGCCCGTACAAATTATTATAACATTGACATACATCAGTTTTAGAATTGTAACATCAAATCTTATGTGTAATTTCTTATTGAGAACAAAACATATAACATCCTTATTTACCATATTCTTTAAATTAAGACACTTAGAATCACATTCTTACCTGTTGCAAGTTAACCAGCACATCTGAATCAGCAGCATGACCTCCCGTAGCCATGAGTTCTTACAGGGAGCCAATGGATAATTGGAGAGACAGCTTGCAGAGAGCAAGGGTCTGCAGGAGGGTTAACTATAGTGGCCAAAATGTAATTTAGAGGAGATAAAAGGTAGCAAACCTTTTAAGGGCTGGTTATCAGAGGTTAAGAGGGGTTAGGAGGAATAGCGTATGTGCGGGGTGCAGCGGGAACCTGGAGAAGGACAGGGGTTAGCCCTTCTCTTTCATGATAGGGGATCCTGGAAGACTTTGGGGTGGCATAACCTGAGAGTAAAAGAAAAACAGGTTTAAATTTATGAGAAACAGTTTTCAGTGGATCGTCATTTTTGCATGCTGAGTAATGCACACCTACTTAAGTTTGGTCCAATCTAAATTTGTAAAAAATGTAATGTCATTTAGTGTTCAATTACAGTCTTAACCAATTTCAACCAAAGTAGGAGCTTGGATTGAAACGCTTAATCCCAAGTGGGGTGTCGAGAGGTGCTGGTGCCTATCTCCAGCTGTCTGTGGGCGAGAGGCGGGGTACACCATGGAAAGGTCGCCAGTCCATTGCAGGGCAACACAGAGACAAACAGGACAAACAACCATTCACACACACACACCTTAGGAGAATTAAGAGAAGCCAATTAACCTAACAGTCATGTTTTTGGACTGTGGGAGGAAGCCAGAGAGATGTTCTGGGACAACATGCAAACTCCATGCAGAAAGACCCCTGCAAGGCAGCAGTGCTACCCCCATTTCAAATGTCATTAATCTATCTCTATTAAAGGGATATTCTTTTGATCCAAAAGATGTAATAAATTATAGTTATTGAATTTCTTATCTTCCTTTCTTATCTAAACTCCATGAGCAAATAGTTGTGAGTCACATTTGTAAGCACTTACACCAATATGACCTGTTTGAAAATATTGTACTAATGAAAAGTCATATCCTGGATGTTGAATAAAATTCTATTGTAATGAAATTTAATTATTGTCCAACCCTAGCTGTCTATAGTTATGCTGCTATATGCTTAGGCTGCTGGAGGACATGGACAGCACTTTTCTTCACTCTGATACACTTTACATTAATGCTCCAGTTTTTCTTGATCTCCTCTTTTTTTTCTCGTCATAGTATCTACATCTTGGCTGGGGCTCTCTTTTGCTGTGACATCATTCAGGAGGGTGCATCAACTGGGCTGGGCAAAGCTAGACTTTAACACCTTGATCACAATAAGGCAGATAAATAGTTAAAAAAATCAACATTGAGGCTCAAGGGTAAAGAATTAGGAGCTCCAGATTATGATTATGTTGTTTTTTTATAGCCTGGAAATACTGTCTCACCAAAAGGGTATTTGTTTGATTATGTGAAAGTACTGTGTCCAAAATCATCTAAATGTCAATGCAGAATCTTAATCAACCAGAGTGCAGACTGATCCTATCAACAGTCCTGACCAGCAATCGAGCAATAACTATAACAGTTAATGTTGCTTTTTAAGCTATCCAATATCTTTCTACCCCAGTTTTAGCTGTGGCTTTAATAAACTAGCTTGATCTATCATCTAACATATCAAAAGGCAACCAACACAGCTTGACAGCACCAAAAACGCAGCTGATATAACTTAACCAGTGTGAGGTGGCTAACACAGCTTTACCGAAAGGCAGAGAACTGAGCTTTACCATTAGCTTTGAAAGTGGTTAACAGAACTTAACTATTTGCACCAAAAAACAACTAACAGAGCTTTACTGTGGGCTCTGAAAGGCAGCATCTACAGCTTGACCATTAGCACCAAAAGGCAGCTAATGCAGCTTTATTATTAGCACTCAAAGGCAATTCTGAATTATATCCTTCGCACTGAATGCAGCTATCTGGGCTTTACCATCAGCACTCACAGGAAGCTCATGGCTTTTTATGACTTGAAAAGATGAACAAAGCGCCACAGCATGCATTGAAGCATAGTACCCACTTCATCTATTTTGTTAATACTGTATATATATCCTTTCACGTTTATCACTATAGTAATTTATTTAGCTCCAACACAGTTTTTGGGCTCCATCTGAAGGATAATAGATTAGGGAAAGGTCTCTAATACGCAATTCCAGAGACTAGAAAGCCTCTGTCAACCTCTAGTTTAGAGGGGGGTAAAATATTGTCCTACATTTAAGGGACTATTTGTGTCATTATTACCAGAATCTCTCTGCTCACTCTCCATGCTTTAATAAGGAAAGGAATATTCAAAAATCTAGACTAGATTAAGCTAGGTGCCACTTTCTCTCGTCCCAACTTCTAGTCCCCCACAAATGACTTGTCTGGGCACCTTCATGGCAATTTTCTAAATGTTTCTGGGGGCGGAGCTTATGTTTTTTGAAGGGGTGAGATACACTTTAAATTAGTTGGTTGGGTCTGACTTTAGAGCTTTTGGGAATTATTTTGGATCAGTTCATTGTGATTTAAGGTCTGTAAAGAGCTCATTAAAAGATATTTTAATGATTTTAAAGATTTAAAGAAGATTTTAAACATTATGAAATGCAAAAAAAAAGTCCTAACATATCAGTCACTTAAACTATAATAAATGACAGTTTTTAAAATGGTTGATTTTTCTATAAGAATCACCCTGAAAACGGTTGCAGTTGTAAAAACATAAATCCTTTGATGATAGATTCTTTTGCAAACACACTGAACAAGAGTTGGTCTTGGCTCCATTTCAGAGACATCTTGCAGAGTTTCACAGCACACACTGACAAACACTGACTGGTTTTTACCAAACAGAAAGTGTAAGATTGTGACTTTACTGCAGTTAACTTAGTAAGTAAACTGCAGCATTCTCCCAGATTTATTCTGTATTTACCATAGTCGAGGGTTAAAAAGAGCTGAACAAAACCATATTTCTATAAATCACAGATTTCTTCCAGAGTCACATATGTCTATGAATTTAAGTGTTTGTACCAGAAACTACCAGCAGACGTGTTATTGGATTCAGATAGAAATCTGTGCTGTTTCATGATGTTTTCGAATTATTCACCGACGATATTGAGGAGGTGGTATCTAATAAACCTGTCTCAAACAACCAGCATAACATACTTTGTGAGCAAATTTAACGTAAAAATATATTAAAAGGAAAAATATAAAGCGTCATTTGGAATATCTTCATCCTGACACCTGTTTTACTTGCAATACATTTCTTGAATGGATGAAAAGATACTCAAATTAAAAACATAAGTCAAAGGAATTTTAATAGACGATTATTAGGGCTCTACATCAAATTATACAATCATGATGTATGCCCTCTGCTTCCAGGATTTATGAAGAATAGAAGCACTTGGACTTTGGTAGGTTAAAAAAAAAAACAGGCACAGAGTAGGGATGGAACAGTTTATGAAAACCGTCCGAACCGTTCGGTTCGACTGTCTCGGTTCGATTCGTGTGTGTTGTGTTCGATTCATGCGCTGCTCCTTTTTCTTATAGCATTCTTAAGCATTTACACTCCAGAGCAGAAGGTGGCGGTACTGCGACCAAAGCCAACCACCAGTAGTAAACAAGAAGAAGAAGCGAAGCAGCGTAGCCGGGTGTAGCAGAAAAACTCAGTTGTTGTGGAGAATTGTGTGGGTATGGCGAGTGGGAAAGAACAGGAGTTGGAAGACGCGCCAGCAGCACTTTATAGGTCTGCTGTATAAGATCGCTTTGCATTTAGAGCAGGGGTCACCAACGCGGTGCCCGCGGGCACC
>NW_015150598.1:920310-921517 GCF_000732505.1 Cyprinodon variegatus
ATTCTGACTAGAATTGAGTCGGACTACGTCAGGCTAGTTCTAATCCGCACATGATGCATGAAATATTGTATTGCCTGCTCGCTGTCACTCGCATTAAAAAACCCCACCTCACAAAGTCTAAATTCGGGTATAATTTATCCAACTCACGGGCATCCATGAACAACTATCTATATCTGACTTGGGATGTCTGTAATACTGAAAGAAACTATAATGATATGTATTGGAACAGACATGGTTACTGATAGGTCCTTTTAATGGAATTCATGTTTTTTCTTTACAAATTCTGTTTTACTAATTATTAAAAAAAAAATAAGGCGATAGCTTCAGAGCAATTGAGACAGGAACCCAGTTTTCATCTGCTAAATCTTTTTTTTCAAAACAAAACAAAAAAGGAACCCACATTTTTCTAGCTGAATTCATCATTTTTTTCTTGACTTGTAATTCTGATTTTATAGAAAATGGTAATTTAAACTTAAATGATTTCAAATTGAACTAATATTACAAATAATAGCTTTATTTGATCTTTTAGATATTTATATAGATCCCATTTTTTGAGTTAAAGCCAAAAATAAATATTTTCAGTTGGAAGACATGAGATTTTAATTAAAACAAATTAAATGGAAATTTCACATCATGCAGCTCTTTTAATACATGTGAATTCGTTGCCCTATTTTTTTTTTTTTAATGCTTTTCTGTGCCCCCATGAAAACACGCTGGCCCCATCTTGGCCCCCTGCTACTGCGCCGCTGTGCTTCTTTTTAGATGTTTTTCAACTTCAGTATATTTCCTAAAAATAAATGTCATTGGATTGCCAACTTGAAGAGGGAATATTTTCCATTGAACTTCTGGCTAGAGAAAAAACACACCATTAATGTGTTACTCTCTGCTTTGCATAGTGGACTGGTCGTCGCCATCATGAATAATAGCGCATTGTGACAAACACCAGATACAGCACTGGGACTTGCTCAACAGCCGATACCGCACCGTGACGTCACAAACTGGTAGGTGGCAGTAGTGTTCTTTGACAAACATGAATGTCTCTGGTAAAGCACATACAAATTAAATAATTTTTATTAAAAAAAAACAACAACTTATCATTTATTTAAAAGTATGTAAGAATTTCATAATTAAAGTACTTTCAGCAGTTTGTATTTTGAATATGAGCCTATTGCAGCTGGGCTGCATCAGTGGCTTGTAGAGTCATCAG
>NW_015150598.1:923488-948866 GCF_000732505.1 Cyprinodon variegatus
GGTCCACCCAAACACCAGACGTCATTAAGACGTTGGTTTTTAGGCTAAATCTGGTCGATCCGTCATAGTCTGGATTTAGTACAGAACTAGTTGTTGAAAATTGGGCTGTGTTGGTCGGTCTGATTTTGTCCCACTTTATCCAAAAATAGACGTTGAAAAGACATAAAAACCCAGTTTTCAAAGTTTTTTTCAACAATCTGAACGGCTTTTCATTTTTCACTTTTAAACCAAATGTAGACGCCCTTTGGACGTATATCATGTCTTCTTTTCAATCTATTTCCAACCTATTTTTGCTCGGTGGGGCTGCTGTGTTTCCCTCACCCCTTCAGACAAAGCAGAGCTCCATGAGCTTAGCCTGCTGCCCAAGCCAATCCACATTAAGAGGCCTTTTGTAAGGGAAGAGTTAATTGTTTCAGAAATAATTTAGATTATATTTTGATTTAATGCCTCAAGTCGGTTTATCACTAGTAATGAGTGAATATTGTCTTTTTTCTGACTTATCTCTTCCACTCCTTTCATGAAACTGCATAAAATGTAATTCAGTAAAATCCTTTGTGACAGGCAAGATTGTTGATGTGTATGTTAGGGTCTAAGGTTCAGCTACCATTGGCTCCATGGTAGTTACTTAAATTGACTACATTTACTGTTTTTGCTTTATTAGCCACTAAACCATCGCTCTACTCTCCTGTGGTAGGACTCAGAAGGGCTGGTAACTAACACCACAGCCACATTTTTCTTGTTAACTGAGTCACAACTTCCAGATGTGATATGTCCTTCCAGCCATCCATCTTAGAGATCCATATTTACCATTTTGCTACCCTCTGGTAGTCACTGGGCCCATTGAATTGTGTGAATTATGGACTCTTAAACCAAAATGAAAGTGCATCAGTGGTCACCCTGATAAGTCCTGCTGACTAGTGCCATTAGTGAGGCAAGAGGTAAGGAAAGGAAACTGGATGCTTCCTTATTATAGTTAATTTAGCATAAGGACCACCCTATGTTCTCTATGGGTCTCTCATTGACAGTCTTCAACTTCTTTTGGAGGTTCTCCAGACATTCCTGAGCCAGAAGGATTTCTAATATTTGACTGAAGGTCCTTTAAGGTCCTTCAATTTGCAAATGTGTCTAAGCATTAACACTATTGATCACCTCCTCAGCATGCGATCCGGTTCTGATGGAGCTTGGTACCTGACTAAGCTTGAACATGTTTTAATGAAACTTTTCCATACATGCTAGATTGAGGGTGTCACAGTTTAGACAATCAGATCTCAAGAGTTGGGAACTACATAAACTGCCATATCAACAACTTTGTTTTTTTGTCGTAGCATTGTCTTTGTTGACTCTTCAGCTGATTATGCATAAAGCCACGTGTTCATTTGATCACCCCTCCAATGCAATTATTTGATAGAAACGCAGCCGCAGAGGTTTTTGGGGGTTTGTCTCCAGCTTTGACCATAATCTGTGTGAGCGTTTATCTCCTACAGGGCTTGTGTTAAAATGAAAACGGGTTTTGTAAGAGTGGCAAGAAAAGGTGTTCCTTGTCTTCAATATGTTTGTCCTCAGTTTTTTTTAAATAAGAGATCCTGCGGATTACAGCTGGATATATTTTGAGGTAACATTACAATTGGACTAACTAACTGGCACTAATTGGTGCCTTCAAGCCAATTGCTTGAAAGAAACTGGCTCCAATACATTTTGTTTATTAGTATCACAGAAAAAGGGACTGATACAAATTCTTTAATTATAAACCCTAAACCCTAATTATTACAATGTAACTTTGAATGAGTGAGAAAAGCCCAGAAAAAATATCTCAAAACCGCACATTTATCATCCTCCTAAGATTAATACGTTACAAAAAAATTGAAATCTATACAAGTTATGTTTTATTTTTAAGTGCATTTTTTCTTGAATTGAGCCCATGAGACATTTTGCCAATGGAAAAAGACTATTAGCCTTTAAAATAAGAAAAAACTTTGAATTATCTTATTTAGAGTACATATTGTATAAGTATCTTATTTTAGGAGTAAAAATACTCATTCTACTTGAAAATCATCGTATTAACCTACTCAAATTAAGGATAAATACCCTTAATTTAAGACATTTTTACTTATTTCTAGACAGTTTTTGCAGTGTATGTGTTACTGGTCTGTCACATAAAATCCCCCCAAAAGAGTTGCAGGCTTGAAACTGCCGCCTCATGTTTTAAGGCCACAGCCTAAACCAATGTGCAGCCCGCAAACAAGAACAGGCAGTGAGAAAAGTTTTTAATATTTATTTTGAAACATCCAAACTCCTCCATTTCTTGTTTGAAATGCCTCGCTCTTCTGCTCCTCTCATTCTGTTAACCTTAGCTATTCCATAATAAATACTGTAAACTGAAATCTAACCACATTCTGACCAAATATTCGCTTGAAAATACAATCTAGAAATACAAAAAAAATAAAAATAAAAAAAACTGCTCACATTGTAAATGTCACCACCCTAACAGAACCTAACTGTGGCTTCATTAATGTGACAAAAACTTAGGGGATTAAAAAGCATTCAGTTTAATTTGTTGCATAGCAAAAAGTACAAAGCAGACAGCCAGTTATTCTAAAAAAAACTGAATATAAGAAGGATTTCTTAAGCAATATTAAAAGCCCAGAATACGGCAAATGGGGAACTGCCGTTCAGAAAATGGTTATAGTTCTGCTACCTGTTGCTGTACCTTTATGTGGGTTAAAGGTCACCACAAACCACCTAACCCCTCCCACACCACCCACCTCTTTCGTCAAACCCTGCCTTTCTGGACCGGAAGAACAGATCACACCACTTTAAAAGAAAAACAGCACCTGGGAAGAAAGATTTACATGCAGCATCATCGTTTTCTCAGCTTTGGTGACGAGGTAGCTAACACTGAGCAATCGAAGGATGAAATGGGTCTGATCCCCCGCCTGCGATCCAAGGAGCTGGATGCAGACTTCAGACGCTGCATCGCTGACCTCATCCGAGATGGTGTTTTCCTTAATAGCACCAAAATGTGTTTAGTTTAAACATTAAAAACAGCAACTTTGTAAAAAAAACAAAAACAAAAAAAAAACTCATTGATGATAATAATAGCAATGGGGTGGGAGATTTAACATTTCTGGGCTTATAAACAGCAGTTATGGGTACCATTTTAAAGCTTTTTTTTTATTATTATTTGGATCCAATTAGTGAAATGAAATTTAATGCATGAAGCTTTAGCTGAACAAACACAAGACAACAAAAGAATGATTTAGTTGTTTTTTTTACCAATTATTTTTTAAAACCAAACATTTTTACAAAATTAGAAATCTTGGATGTCTTGAACTGGATTGAAAGGCACAATAAATATCCTGCCACAGGGCCAGAAGAGTCCTCAGTACTCTGACCATGTCAGCTGTCAGTTCAACAGTCTGCTGAATTTTTACAAGAAGCACACAGGCCCGATATCGATGCCAAACTCCTGATTTGGGCCACCAATGTCCACAGGGGCCATATCAACAATGGGAAGTCTTGCAGTTTTCTGTGTCCTGTATTCAAACACTGTCTTGCCCCAGTTGCCAGATGCTTGCTGTGAAAAAGAATAAAGAAAATCAAATAAGAAAATTCTATTTTCAAGAAACAGCTAATATTTCACAGTTGTTTTAATTGAAGAGCATTCAAATGCCTATATCAAAAGAAAATAGGTAAACAGTTTGTGCAATCAGATGTAGGTACGAGGGTAATCCCATAAATAAAGAATCTTTATGGAAAGATTGGGTACTAAAAAATGATAGAATAGATAGAATCTTTTTGTGTACTACCCAAAATACTTTTGGGTTTTAATGATGTGTTTTCGTTGGGCGTAACAAGGAGAGATGTTCAATCAGGTTGAATGAAACGTACCGAGCAGGAGTCTTCCAACACTGTATATCTGAAGCGGTTATTCCCCTCGGCTTTGAGCTCCAAGTCGTTGGAGCCTCTGAGGATCACAGCTTTCTTCAGGTTCCCATTCTTGGCATCGTTGTAGGCCACAGAGTTCTTACAGTGGTAAGTAATGGTCTGAGATGCCTCCTTGGAAAGCAGGCGTATGAAGGTCATCTGAACTGTGGCGGAGTTCGCAGGCTGATCCATGTTGCCATAAGTGAACTGAAAACAGGTAGAAAACGTTAACGCCGCACTGAGACAGAGGTGTGCCGCATTTAAAGCTAAATATTCCTCCTATTATAATTTAAAAGGTGCTACTCACATGCGTCCCGCCATTGATGTCAGCTCCGAACCACACGGGCTTGTTCCTGGAGGAGGTCCACCACACTTTACGGGGTATGCTGGCTGGGTTGGCAGAGATGCAGGTTTCTCCTGTGTCCATGTTGCAGTGAACCTTGATGGCATCTTCTGAACTGCCCTGGTTTGGATCCACCCAGTACTCACCTGGAGTCAAATCAATCATCTTTAGGAAGGAAATAACGCTCATCTTGGGTTTTTTTTTTCTCTACAGATCGTAAGGAAACCAACTGGTTGTGTCGCCTCTAAAACGTACCACTCTTCTTCATGGGATAGCACCTCTTCAGGTCATCACAGGTCCTGGCTGGGTGCTTCCTGCTACCGTCTGGACTCTTTATGCTGTCGATCTGGCTGCTGAGGGCCTTCAGGGTGGCCTGTACGCTGGGGTCAACAGGCATAATGATGGATGAAGAGTTGCTGTTTGGCATGGCTTCATCTTCGCTAAACTCTGGAGGAGGAGGAGGCCCAGAGTCGTAATCCTGGGGGCCACCAAACAGATCGTCCATAGCCGCCACAGGGGGTCCCGGAGGCCCAGGAGGTCCAGCGGGTCCAGGTTCTCCTGGAGGGCCCTGTTGATTTGATATTATTAAAATATTGGTGGATATACATCTGTTAATAACATTTTAAGGTTTCAATGACTCCCACATCTATGTTTTTGATAGAATTTACCTGAGGTCCAATTTCTCCACTGAGTCCACGGGTTCCCGGGGGTCCCATTGGTCCAGGCTGGCCCATATATCCCTCTTTACCAGGAGGTCCGATAGGCCCGGGAGGACCCTGAGTTATGTTCAAATGGAGGTTTACTTAGTGTTAGAAACTGAATTCCACAGTTTTTATCATGCATGAAAAGTCAATCTCATATTGTTATAAAAAGTTTGCCATAAAAAAGTTACGTACCCTCGGACCACCTGGTCCAACTATTCCAGGAGCTCCTTGCTCACCAGTTGTTCCCTAAAAAGATGAATGATAAATAGTCTTACGTACAGGTTTTTTCTTTTTTTTTTTTTTTTCCATTTTCAGACACATAAAATTCCATTTGAGGCTGGGGGGGGGCACTAATCCAATTTGTGAGGTGTTGGGGGATTCCATTGGACATCTCTTTATTTTTAAGATACAAAAACAAAAATGTAAATGTTTACAGTTGTTTATCTTTAACCTACTGGAGGTCCAGGAAGACCCTGCAGACCGGTGTAGCCTCTGTGTCCTTTCTGTCCTCTCTCTCCATGATCTCCCAGGTCACCCTTATCTCCTCTTGGTCCTTGTGGTCCCTGAATCGAAAATTTTAGGTGAAATGTTAATAAAACTTTGACTATTTATTTGAACAATCAGTTTGTAGCTCATCTTTAATTGCAAGAGGATATTTAAGACTGACCCCTAATCCTCGTTTTCCAGCTGTTCCAGATGGTCCTTGAGGTCCTCTTGAACCCTAAAGTAATAAATAAGACCCCTTGTTACTAACCAGCCTTCTCACTGATCAAAGTCTAAATTTACATATTGACATATTAATCAAGAACTTAATAACAAAACACCTTTTCTATTAGTAAATCAGCCTAAAGGTGAAATGATCAACACTTACAGGCTCTCCTCTCCGTCCTGGAGAACCTGGTGCACCAACAGGACCTGGTGTTCCAGGAAGTCCTTGTGGACCAATCAAACCCTCCGGCCCAGAATCCCCTCTGTCTCCCTAGAATGTATAGACAATTAGTGTTTTGCAACATCAAAATCAGAACCAGAATGTTTCTTTGAATCCTACCCTTTGCCCTGGAAGGCCATCTTTTCCTGGAGGTCCGTCAGATCCTCTTGGACCCTGAGGAAAACAAATGTTTTAATTTATACTTGTCCTTATGAGTGTAGCTTAGAAACCAGTTTGAAGTATCTGCTTACATCCGGGCCAGGATCACCACGGGGTCCATTAGCACCAGGGACACCAACAGGACCAGGGGGGCCTTTATCTCCTGGTGAACCTGGGGAGCCCTGCTTTCCTGGAGGTCCCTATAATGAGAAGAACACAAAATTGATGCTTTCATTGTATGGATGTTTATATACAGTAGAAATAACTACCTTACACAGTTCAATGTCTGTTGGTTCAAAAGATAATATAATCTGGGTCTAAATCCATAACATATGGTGACCAAGATATCAGGATCTCCCTGATCTGGTTAAGTGAGGGTCTATACTTCTATTCTACAAATAATACCAACCCCTGGCCCTGGAAGACCGGGCATTCCTCGTTCTCCTCTCTGACCAGGAAGACCCACAATGCCTCTCTGTCCTGTAGTTCCAGCCGGACCCGGAGGACCATCAGGACCCTGAAGCCCAAGACAAAACACACAGAGACTTTACATACTTTCTTTTGCAGATGTAAAAAAATAAAAACACAAATAAAATACTTCATGAAACCTGATTAAGACAAAAGCCTCATTGAGTTACCGTTGGCCCGTCCTCTCCAGGGTCTCCTTTGTCTCCAGGGCTTCCTGGGGGTCCTGCAGGTCCACGCTCACCCTGTCTTCCTGGGGATCCATGATCACCACGCAGGCCAGGTGGACCCTCTTTCCCAGGAGGTCCCTGTGGTCCTGCTTCTCCAACGGGACCCTGAAAAGACACATCATCATCAAATAATATGATTAACCCTGTAATGGGACACACCATACCATTGTTTTTTCAATCCCAAATAACTTAATTTCTCTGTAAACATCTCTGAAATGACATGTGAGAATTGATGCTATGTAGAAACAGTAGATAAAATCAAATGGATTTTATTTGGTTATCTCACCAGAAAGGTTTAAGTTAAAATAACTTGATTATATCTGAAAGTAGATTCCTAAAAACAGTGAAAGTAAAACTTGTAGCTTGGTATAGTTCTCCAGGTCTATATGCAAAGATTCTCCAAATCTCTACAAACATCCTTCATCCACAAATTTCTTAAGATGTTTGTCAGACTCAGTTCGTAGACCCACTTTAGATCATTCCAGAACTATAAACTAACTTTTTAGGTCAGGGTTGATATTTTGAACACTTCCTAATTCAACCCAACTTGACATAAACATAAGTTCTGTCTGGAGTAAAGAAACCCCTCAGAATGATGCTACCACCACTGTGTTTTACCCAAGTTATTGCACTGTGTTACTGAGGTAGAGCATTGGGATTTCATTTCCTGACATTGACATTGGAAGTGAGCATATCAGACTTTATCCTAAACAAAACTCTGGTTGTTTTTTTAGAAGAAGGTAAAGCTTCCGTCATTCACCGTTACCTCTTGGACACGAAACGTGGCACATAAAGGTCATTATGATCATATGTAGAAAATAAGCAGCACCTCTTTCAGTTCATCATATTTCCTTTAAATTGGTAACAGATTTCCTGTATTTTAACGCTATTGAAGATCAACTTTCACCTCTAATATCTTCTCTATTCTGATACCTTTTTAAAGATAAATCTTTTAAATAATTTGCAATCTTTTTGCAACCCATAGTTTTATACACAGTATGAACATGAACAACATTGAGAGAAATACTACCAGGATATGAACAATAATTCAGGTGGGAACTAAAGAAGACTGAAATATATTTGCTTTAAAAGTTGCTTTAACAAAGGTTTAGACATGAGGCTTATCCAACTAGGATGCTGAAGAAGAAAATAATAAATATCCCTTTTTAGTTCCACATTGGGGAAATTTGTAACCTGCAGTTTTCTCACTTTTACTGCAATTATTACCAATCCTGGTCCCTTGTGCTGAATTTTCCCCCTTCCACTTGACTTAAATGAAAGAGAGATTAACAGGCTTCTGCAGCACTTGATGGGTGTTGAGGACAAGCATCATTTGAATTTGATCTACTAAAACAACTGCATCTTAAATATGCAGGATATGGTCCCCTAAGGACCAGGGTTGGGAACCGCTGCATTAGGGAGCAGTTTGCTGCCACACTGAGTAACCCAGGAGGACCAGTCTGGGGTTAAGGGTCTTACTCAGGGACCTGGAATTACAGTCTGAGTTCCGAAACGGAAATGTTACATTTCGGGATATAAAGGCCCTGCTCTACGGACCAATATGCCATAGATGTTTACTTTTACTTTATGTTTTACTCTATGTTGGACATATAAAGGCAATAGTCTGTGGTGAAGCTTCTTTATATGTTTTCATTTTAGATGTGAGAATACAGCCACAGACACAAAAGCAATCTGTAGAATTTGCACTAAAATATCTTAATGTATAATAGATCAGACAGTTTTGTTAAACAGCAAAATTCAGTCACTTTTAAACCCAATCAACAAAATACTCCGGAACTTACAGGTGGGCCTGGTGGACCGACTTTTCCTGCAGAACCAGGGAAACCAGTTGGGCCCTGCAAGAAGAGAAAAAAATCATCAATAGAAAAAAAAATTATAACATATAGAATTGGTTATGTCTTTATTTAAGTAGATACATCAGGTGTTTTGGTTTCCTGAGGAAAAAATGGTTCGAAAGAACCCTTCAGTAAATCACTGTTATCTTACCGGTGCACCCTGTGTTCCTCGTCCTCCTTTTAGCCCAGAAACACCAACTGGACCCTAAAAACATGATACAGCATTTTAAGAAAATCCACCTAGCAACACATACACATAAAACAGCATATGCTGTTTTCTTTTTGTGACTGTAAGACGACAAAGAATGATAGAAATGTGTTAAAAAAAACTTCCAAATCAATCTGGTTGTAAACAAGGTCTAAAAACTGGACACCCACCGGAGGTCCGTGAGCTCCAGCCAAACCCTGAGGTCCTGGAGAGCCAGCCTCTCCCTTTTGGCCAGGCTCTCCAAGCTCTCCCTTGACTCCAGGCTGTCCATCAGGACCCTGCAATCCACAGAATCATTAACAATTAGGCTGTAGGGTTAGGGTTTGAGTTCAGTTTGATCTGGAGATGCACATATCAAAAAGTATTCTAGTTTCTTGCCTGGGGTCCGGTGAATCCAACAGCCCCGATCGGACCAGGGTCTCCTCTTGAACCCTGAAAGGACACAGACTTTTAACTGAAATACTCTAAAACGATAAGAAAACTTCAGATTGCTTACTATACAAGATATAGAAGACTCTTTTTAATTAACATACCGGTGTTCCTCTGGGTCCTGGAGGTCCAGCTGGCCCTTTTGGTCCGGGTTCCCCCTGTAAAGACATTATGTATTCATTGATAATACAGACACTAAATTATGTAGTCACTAATTATAAGACTAATTCTATACTGAACCTTTTCACCGCTGGGTCCAGCAGGTCCTACAGGGCCAAGGGGACCTGGGGCTCCCTGTGGAGGAGAATAAAAAAAGCCTGCTCATCAGCCGTGCCTTTGATTAACAGCAACATGTGCAGTCCCGTCAGCAGAAACAAGCTGGGACGAGCTTTGAGCTGCATGAATCTATCATTACAGTTTGTTTTTATGTAAATGAAATGCCATTGTTCAAGGCTTAGGCAGACTGAAAAGTACTGTTTTGAGTGCAGAGAAGATAAACCTACTCTTGCACCATCGTTGCCAGGTGTACCCTCTGATCCTTTTTCACCGATTGCACCCTGAACAGAAACAGCAAGAACAAACGGTTTTCAAACATCAGTCCTGATAAAGTTTATTCTGCTCTTACCATCCTTTTCCAAAGATGTTCAGGGATCATTTGTGAATCCCTCCAAAGATGCTGAAACACGTACCCTGTCACCCTTGGGCCCTGGAGGACCCGAGATTCCTCGTTCTCCGGGCATTCCCTGAAGACCAGGAGGACCCACATCTCCAACAGTGCCGGTAGGACCAGGGCTGCCCTAAAGTGACAAAGATCATAATTTTAACGACTCTTTCTCCTGAGAAACAATAGGACAAGGAATGGCTATTTTATGGAATAAATAAGTGTCATACTGTAAATGTAGGATCATATTGTGAATCATAGCAGGAGGCTTTTAACTAACAACCAAGAGATGCATGTAAAAAGGTCCAGGAAAGAAGAAGGAAACCCAGAAATGACCTTCGCCCTATGCACTCCAGTTCTCTTTGGGTACTCAGAGAGAAAATATAGAACAATCGGTTGCTTGGGGGTTTCCTCTTTGTGGGATGTTCTGAGAACTCTTCTGTAGTTAGGACCTCCATATGCATTCTGATTAGATGCCCAAGTGAAATGTACTGGGGGAAAGAGTCATAGGAGCAACCAGAGGGTCACCATTTGGAGTCTTCTGTCTGTCTTCTAGGTCTAGACATTTCACCTACATTGCGTACTTATGGTGATTAGAGGCTTCAGTGACCCCTGTGTGCAGCAGCCTAGCCTCTGTCAGCGAGCTCCAGTGAAGCAGTCGCTCGCCACCATCAGTGAATAAATCGATGGGTGACTGATTTTAAGAAGAGCTTTGAGGTACTGAGACTTAAATAAGTTTAAAATGGCGAAAACCATGGGTGTAGCCCCAGCAATCTCTTTTCAAACCGATTTAGAAATCCAGCTGCTTCCTAAAGAGTTAAACTGTCCTGTCTCAAAAAAACTTCAGCACACAACATCCAGTGTGTGTTAGAGAAATAATCTGATTGCATTCCTACTGTTTGCCCCCTTAATACTAAGTCCAGCCTTCCAAAGAAGATTATTTCATTTGGTGGACTCTGGGACATCGCTCTTTCTATCATGATACTGTAGATTTCCCGTCACCATATAGGTGATACACTAAAATAAGAAAGACCAGTAATTCGAGAGGTTAACCTATTGGCTTTCTTCAATGAAACAGATAAGAGGGACACTTTTATTCCTACAAAACAAAACCCTATTTTACTGATCTCTTGCTAACGAAGAAGACAAAAGATACTTCAACCTCTCAACCTGTAGTAAGAGGTCAACATTTTTTCTGGTCGAGAACCAAGGTTTTAAAGATTGAGGAACTGGCTGTCAAACTTTAACTGCACAACTGTGCACTGAAGATCAGGGTATAAAGACGACAAAAGAAACACACCAAGAAACACAATGTGGACACCTTGTACAGCTGGCTTTAACTTAGAGAAACCATTGCATTTTCCAAACTATGAGGTCATACACATTAATATTTGCCACACTCCTATTCAAACCAAAATTAACTTGATGGCCCTCATTTAGATCTGACTCTTAGATCTCTATGTAGACTACCTTTTCTACTTAGATATATTACTCTAAATTTAGACACCAATAACCACATGTTTATAAATTTCCCCACTTTCCTTGAAGGGTCCTTGGCTGGTTCCCTACAATTCCTTTTTAAACATCAACCTTTGTACTAAAATATTCTTTCTGTCATGATTTGAGGACATTAAGGTCTAAAGAGAAACGTCATCTTCTGGTCAGACCCTGTAATTTAGTGAAAGGATGAAGTCAGAGTAAAAAAATATGCAAGAGGAGGTCACTGCAGTGGCTCGAAGTTGGAGGGGGTTTCACTGGGAGTTGAAGGGAAGCTGGCTGCCGTTCGGCTGGCGTTTGACTGTGAAGGGCCATTTTGAATGACTGCTACTGTAGCCTTTGGAAATTATCAGATGAGGCAGTACTCTACTTTGAAAAAATAAATCAAGGGTTATTTTTTTAGCATAATTAAAACTTCACTGAAAGATATACAAGGGTTGTGTGTTAAGCTGAAATTTCAATATATGCCAACCAGAATACAAGGGATAGATAAAAAAAAAAATGTGGATTTATGTATACGGATAATTACTGGAACCACTGTTACAGTTGAACTAATGTAAATAACAAGGTAAAATATGAGCTATTTAATAACATAAACTCAAACCCTGTCTGTTTAAATATTCCTGCAGTGCTTGTCTAAAGTTTGGTAACAAATATGACTACATTTAGCTGAACTTTAGCTGACAAAGATGTCAAAAATTTGGATGTATCTTTAATAAAAACTTCTTAGTGTGTGCAACACAAATGAGAGCAAATATGAAGCTTTTAACTGTGGATATATATTTTTTTATTTGTCAAATGCAGCATCCCACTTAAATCTCTTGAGACATTCACAGATTAATACATTTAAAACCTATTTACTTTAAAAACCCTCTGAACAAGAACCCCCTTAAACCTGTGTAAACTGAACTACAGTACCTCTTATAAATGCATGAATTGATGTTAGTACATGAATATTTATTACCTTTGGTCCATCTGGTCCCGGTGCACCAGGAATTCCTTTAGGTCCCTGCAGACCGGATGCTCCCAGTTCTCCTCTCTCTCCAGGGATTCCTCGCTCCCCCTGAAATTTAGAACGCATCATTTATTGAATGATTTACTGAATTTCCTTTTAGGATGAATAGAGTATTACTGAACCGAATTGAATTCAATTTAGAATTAATAAGTGGCACAAATATCTTTATATAATAAAGATTCACTCACCCTTGGTCCAATTTGACCAACTGGACCAATTTCTCCAGGGATGCCCTAAAAGTAACACAAATATCAGTTTTTAATGGCAGTGCATTTTTTTATGTGGTTAAAAATGTTGCTTTTGTTGGACTTACCTGGTCACCTGGTTTACCAGACTCTCCAGGGGGGCCTTGGTTTCCTGGTAAACCCTATACAATAAATAAAAGATGGTGAAACAATGATAGATCATATTTTATAAATGTTTTTTTTTTTATCCACATCTGTGGAAAAAATCCAATATTTACCCATAGATACAGTAAAATTTGTTTTATGGTTTTATTAAGGCTTTCTATTTCTTCAATAAATTGCTTTGAAGCATTTTGTGTTTGTTTCATATTCAAGTCAAGAAACCCCAACACACCGGGAATCCATGTACACCTGGTGGCCCCTGTTCTCCTCTGTCTCCTGCTGGGCCCTTTAAAAGACACAGTTCAAATTAATAATTTTTCTCAAGCCCAAAAAAGAAAAGGACCTTTAGCAAGTTGTGTGAAGCTAAATAAAAGATATACTTACGGGTGGACCAGGGGGGCCTGCTGGGCCGACCTCTCCATCTTTTCCAGGAGGTCCCTGATGATACGTAAAAAATAAACTGAGTATAGAGATAGATAATTACCTAAATAAATCTAGAAGAAGGAAATGAACCACTTTAGTGAAAGCACTACAGCCAAGAATAAACCAGCTTATAAAATTACTTACTCTTTGACCTGGCACTCCTGCAGATCCTTGTTCTCCTGTTTTTCCAGGGTCACCCTTCAAAAATAAAATATATTTCAAGTCAGAAAAAAAAATGAAACACGCTTTTTAATCAAACATTGTATGAGAATGTCATGTCACTGATTATAAATAAATCGGCCTTACAGTGAAGCCCTTTGGGCCTGGGGCCCCCATGGTTCCTACAGGGCCTCTATTGCCAATTGATCCGGCTGGGCCTGGACGACCATCCTCACCAGATGCACCCTAAAAAAGAACCAAATCATAACTTAATTTAAACATTAAAGCATGTTTATGGATATTATAACTAAAAATTCCACTGCGATAAGTTTTATAAAGGACTGTTTGTGGCAGTGAAGGCTGC
This sequence comes from Cyprinodon variegatus, assembly GCF_000732505.1. Lineage (NCBI taxonomy): Eukaryota > Metazoa > Chordata > Actinopteri > Cyprinodontiformes > Cyprinodontidae > Cyprinodon > Cyprinodon variegatus. The sequence goes on from NW_015150598.1 coordinate 937,201, forward strand.
TGTTCTCGAAAACAGAAAAGGCTCAGAGGCGTTAAATAAATCCAAACAGAACGTATTGGTTTAAAAAATGTTAAAACACATAAAACACATGCCTAAAATGGGTTAAAATTCACTTCAGAAACAACTGCAAGATTTCTGCACAAGATGACTGTTTTGACTGAATGATCACTTTTACATCTCCACTCATGAGGAAAACCTCCTCGCTGTCCAGCCACCATCAGTCAAAAATCCTTAAGTATGTTTGCCAATCAGCATCTAGTAGCCAGCTAATATCACAGCATCAGGGTTCAGATCCAAAGAGAAACCTCAGTACTGCTTTATCCTTGGAATTTTACACTTTATTTGTTACCTTAGAGATCTTTTGCTTGTAACATCACTTTATTCTTATATATTATGACTTTATTCTGGTACTATTAGGACATTTTTTGTACCATTAAGACTTTCTGAATTTTATGATAATATTTTCAAAATATGAAATCATTATAGTATTACAAATTTAATCTGATATTATGACCTCCTCGCTGTGTGGCCACCATCAGTCAAAAACCCTTAAGTATGTTAGCCAATCAGCATTGAGTAGCCAGCTTCACGACCCATCCCTGCTCCATAGACCCCCTAAAAGGTTTAGCCTCACTGGAAGTGATGTATTTTTCCATGTTATCCAATCAGGGCTCTACTTTCTTGTTGCTTTTAGTGAATATTTAAAGCATTTTAATGACTACATTTATGATGTGCAGCCTTCTAAAGCGGGGCATACACTGTACGATTTTCACCCTTTTCGGGGCTATTCTCTAGCCTGGGTGCCATTCCGAACTTAGTCCCGCCCACAACGTTTGAGGTCGGGAAGTTCGGTCTGGCATTGCTCAATAGTAGCGCGAGTATGCTCGCACAATATCTGGTGGGCCAATCAAATTGTCAGGGCGGGCTTTATACGATGATGGACAGATGATCAACAGTAACGTAATCTACCACGTCACCAAAGCGCGCTTGGGTGACAACAACAATGGCTGCCGCTGGAGAGTTGAGGTGTGTAGATTCTGCTATTAGGTCTGTTCTAGAAGATATCGACAGCAAATTAATTTTAAAAGAGGAACAGAGAAACGCGATCAAGGCTCATCTTCTTATTCTAGGCGTGCAACTGCACGCTTTGATTTTTGTTGACAACAACTATGCGTCGCTTAGTTGCTCTTATTGGTTGTAGGTCTATCCAATTGAGTGCAGAGGCATTTTTTTTCCTGGTTCGTTCGAAACACGCCCCATAATCACAGCTCTATGAAGCAGTATCAGACTCATATTCTGACTAGAATTGAGTAGGACTACGTCAGGCTAGTGATTCTCCAGGCGTGCAAGAATATTTCGATTGTGATCGTGCGTCCTGCGTCATGTAGTGTACAGGGGGTAACGAGGGGCAATTGGCCTTTCACGTCCACCTCCCGGTCAGGAATCGTAAGGTTGGAAGAAAATCAAATGAAATTTGAAATTCAGTCTGCCGTCGTAAGGTGGTCGTGGGCAAATCGCTAAGTGGGCATCCACTAACAAGGATTCTTCTTCTTCTAATTCCTCTCAGACGAAAACTCAGAAGCATGGCAGGGGTGCGAAATGGAGTTCTTTCTGTAAAATTGGCAGACCGTAATAGCCACGTTTGCTCAGCCATGTCTTCGTCCAAATATTTCGCCGCCTTTTCATTTTAGGGCTTTCAGCAAACAACATTGCACAAATTGCCAAGGCAGCATGTTTCTCTTTAATGAATTTCATATTCCTCTTCTATGCATTTGGCTTCCGGATAGACAAGTACGAGTAGCTCCATCTCACTGCAGAGCTGAGTGCGACATGTTTTTTAGAGTTACAGTTTGAGCAGGTAGATCGGATCAGAGTGTTGGGTCACACAGTGTGAGAACATACATCGTGAGCTGTGAACTCACACTGTATGACGAAACCCTGTGGTTTCGTCATACAGTGTGAGCTGGAGCTGCGTGCAATGACTGAAAAAAAAAAAACGTACAGGGTATGCCAGCTTAATTCAGACATGATCATTCATCACATTAAAACAGGACTTTACTGTATGTAGAAGTCTAAAAATGGAAGAAGATTTTGCTATTTTGTGAAAGATTCCCTTTTATTATTAGATTTATAATTATTTGGTGCATTTTTATTTTAGCTAACAGCGTTAGCACAGTCACAGTCACTCGTTTCTGCAATTCTCAAAATTGAACTCTGGAGGGAAAGATAGAGTGGTTTACAGCCTAATTTAGACACATCTCTTAATAAGAATAAAGCCTGTATTATGATGATAAGGTCTTACTATTATGGGAAACAGTCCATAGTAATATGAACATAAAGTACTGAGAAAAAAAGAAAAACACTTTTTGCAAGAACCAATTCAGTATAGTGGCGAATGTTACCATCTGTGACACGGGACACTGGGGTTCGATTCTCTTGATGGTAGATACTTTAGATAAAAGCATCTGCTACATGGTACACATCTAAGAATGCTTGAGCTAATCACATAACATCACAGCCTCAGAGTTCACATACAAAGCTTAGCATTTTAACAGAAAGAGAAGACTGCTCTTTCTTTTAGAAACCTTAGTACTGCTTTATCCTTGGAATTTTACACTTTATTTGTTACCTTAGAGATCTTTTGCTAGTAACATCACATTATTCATATATATAATAACTTTTTTCTGGTAATATTAAGACTTTTTTGTACTATTATGACCTTATCCTCTCGATTTTATGATAATATTTTCAAAATATGAAATCATTCTTGTATTATTACAACTTTAAGCTGATATTATAAATGTAGTTTTCTACCTGAAATACACATATTATGATGTTAAGATTGTAGGTCTGCTACTGTAAAATTATGCTGCACTTGTATTCTTGTAGATCTAATATCATGATTTTATTTTATGACTCTTCTCTCATAATATTATAACTTTATCTTGTAATTCATAAGAAAATATAAATATATCTCTTAGTGTGGTGTTCAAGGGAAAACAGTCTTTAATAATTGGGATAAAATTAAAATTTTTCTAAATGAGTTTGTGTAATTGAATTGAACTGACTCAATATTCCAGCTGAGTTTGGATGATATGAATTGTTATTTTAAAATGCATTAATTATTTTTGCTACACAATGAAATAGATATGTAAAACAAAATGTAAATGAAGACCTTGCACTTAAAAGTAAAAAGCAGCCTTATAATTTGATTAGAATTTCAATCTACGGTAATAATTTTTTCTATTTTTTCCCAATTATCAACTAACACATTTTTAGTTGAATGAATGGTTGCTTTTACAGAGTTAGGACCAAAACTTACTCTATATGGTTTCCTGCTTATTTGTAAACATACAACCCACAGCTTAAACTAGCTGCTAAAGCTAATGATGCTAAGGAAAGTTCTATGATGCTTTCAAGAAAAAATCTTCTTTCAGTTCAAACACCAAATACTACCAAAGACATGTAGACATGTTTAAAGGAGAAACAGAAAGAAGGTGCATGCTTCAAAAACATACATGTATAAATGTAATTGGAGACAAAGGAAAATTAGATGTGTTTACTGCATCTATAACTGTGAAAACACATTTAGCATAACAATATATATCTTCCTTATCTATCAATGATTTTGGCACTGGGAGACCACAGTTAAGCTAACTTACTTGACCACTTAAAACAGTCCTTTTAAAGTGTGATAAAGCTCTTTAACTTACCAGGGGCCCTGGCTTCCCTTCTGCCCCCTGGACTCCTGGGGTACCAGTAAGACCCTATGGAAGATTGATCAAAAACAAGTATTGATTTGTCAGAATGGATCTGTAACAATAACAAGAACTCTATTTCAAATATCAAAGACAACTCTTGTGTTACCCTTGCACCTGGTAGACCAGGCTCCCCTGGACGTCCGGGGTCCCCAAGAGAGCCTTTTGGGCCCGGTGGACCAGAAGTGCCACGGTCTCCTTGAGCACCCTTTCCAAAAGATGGGACACAATTTTTATTTATTATATGAATTAAACAAAATAAGAAAAATTCTGCAAAAGAAATAAAGAATACCTTTGGCCCAGGCAGGCCATCAGCACCAGGGAAACCTCTGTTACCAGGAGAACCCTAAAAGACACAGCATGGTATCAATCATTACTAAATCATATGTCCAATTCAAGCAAATCAGCATTTTGGGAGAAACAAGGCTACTCCAGATCCATTCTACTCTCCACACAGGTTCCAGATAATACCATATATAACCAGATAAAACCAAATGATACCTGACAGGGAGAAATCCAGACAGAAGAACTTTTTAGACAGCTTTAGGGCATCTTATGAGTTTAGCTACTGTAGTACACAGGCTTATTTGCAGATTTAGTTTGCATTGGACTTGTTTTGAGCTAAGGTAAACACCACAATAACACCTGATTAACACCATCATCAATGAAGGTCCTTATTGACTTAAACCTTGTATTGTTACATTTTGTATTGTTCATAGGTTTAATATCTGTAAAATCTGCAGATTTGGCATCAACTTTTCCTAAAGAGGTGCTGATATAACAGTTTATAATTGTTTTTATAAAGGGTCTTTTTTTAAAGACTCAGGAGTGTTTTTTCTAGTAACAAAAATGCATAACTTAAATGAATGGTAAACTGTAAAGGTAAGTATCTAGAAATGCATGAAGATTGCAATGGATATAAAATGGATATAAACTGTTAAAAATAATATCCTCTGTAGCTTCTAAACAGGAACATGGGCAAATAATCCAACATATGAGTTGTAAAAACCTTAAGGGCACGATAGGAGATCATTCAGAACAAGGTGAACATTTAAAATGTTGGGGAAGTACCGTATTTGCAGACATTGTTTTAGCGAGAATAAAAATGGTGACTTACTCTCTCACCGACGGGACCTGGAGGCCCAACAGAGCCGGGATCTCCACGTGGTCCTCGCTTTCCTTCCTCACCCTGAGGTCCTATCACTCCCTGAGAACCTGGTGGACCCTAAACATATATGAAAATACAAAACAAAATTCAGAGTAAATGCTCATACCTGTCAATTTTCATCTGACATCAGTTTTTTTTTTTTTTTGATAGGTTCTTACCGGTTCTCCTTTTGGTCCTGCCTCTCCTTTGAAGCCAGGAACACCAACGTCTCCCTTTGAAGAGAATTTTACATATTTCAGGCTCCATTACATGGTTGAAATATTATTTGAGGAACCAGAAATAAGTCAAAACTTTAACATTTACTCACTCCCTGTCCTTTTATGCCAGGCTGACCCGTGCTTCCCTGTGGTCCTGGTGGGCCAGGGGGTCCAGGATGGCCTCCTGCACCTTGTGGACCCACATTACCCTGTAAAGAGGGGCCATTATTGATTGTAAAATGTACATAGTTTTCTATTTATTTTTATTTTTTGGCAAAACAAGAGATCTACATACCACTGGTCCTTTGGTTCCTGGGCCTCCATCTGTACCCATGGGTCCCTGAAAACAAAAATATTTGTTATGTGTCAGAAGTATTGCATCGCTTGTATAACTTCTACTATAACAAGGAATTGCAGATAATGACCCTGAGTCCAACTGGTCCAGGTCTGCCTAAACGACCCGTCTCTCCTCTCTGACCCTGTGGGCCTTCTGGACCTCGGACCCCTGTGGGACCAGGTTGTCCCTGTGGAAATCAATCAACAAGTGCATTAAACAACACAAGAGTTTTGCTGCTTCATGTTTTCACAATAATAAAACATCACTGAGTATGTAGAGGCCTCTGTCAGATGTGTTGTTCTACTTGCCTTCATACCCGGAGATCCTGGATACCCTGCAGGACCGCTGAGACCTAACGGGCCCTGTTGTTTGACAGAAGTGGCAAGATGAGATTTTAGAGCTATATAGTCAACATATTTATTAGCAGGACGGATAAAGAACATATCAGTCTCAATGTATCTTTTTAAAATGAAAGATTAAAAGGAAAATAGTGCAGCATTAACTTGACATACAGCTATGATTCCTTCGTGGTTTTTATATCATAAAGTAAGGTTTACCTTCTTAACTCCTTCCCTAAGGTTAAGTAACTGATAACACAAACACACTATGTTTTATGTCTTTACATAGAATATTAACAATATTTCTAAAGGCAAAAAATCTATCTGCTTGACATTGGAAAAGTTACCATGATGCTTTGGCTATTGTTTGTTTAAAAACCTAGCCCAATTTGAAATCCTTCCACAAACCGTTTTTAACCATTACATACAAATTTCGGGTCCTCTATTCCTAATCTAACCTCTCCATTCAAAATCAATAGATATCCAAGTGAAGCTCCAACTTCTCAAAAAACATGTTGCAGTTTCTCAGGGACTGGTTCTTGATTGCTACCTTATCAAAAAGATCAACCAATCAAAGCCTTTGCTTCTGTCTGTTTGCTGACAGTTCAAACAGATTATAATTTACCATTAACTCAAGCTCATTAAAAGGTCTCTTAACCTTTAAAAAGCAGGTGGGGGAAAAAAGAAAAGCATGGAAGACCAAGTACTATTTTCAGATTTAAAAGAAAAAAAATACACTTTATGTTAGTTTGATTCTTATGCACTTTGACTTACAAAAACTTCTTTCAAAGTTAACTATTAGCTTTCGATTTAAAATAGTAGCAATACATAAACAAAGATTAAGATATTAAAACAACACATAGTTAAGCTTCGACATTTACATATTTAGTAATTAATAAGATATAGTTATTCATATAAATCATCTTATGTAGAAAAAATATTTTTTCACGATTCTTACTAGATTTAAAGAGGCATTATGGAGTTTTCCAATGATGCTGCCACCTGTGGCCAAAGCACAGAACTGCAGCTCTCTTCTGCTCATTCTTGTTGCTTGCGCTCATACTTAAGATTTTTTTTGTTTTTACATTTTTCACCTTACATTGAGTTGTCATTGCTATCTATGTAGAGCTGGATGACAGTATATCTAAAAAAAACAGGCTAAAAGTACAGGCTCATAGATGCATTGATACTGAACTATTGAGGTCAGTCCGCTCATCTAACAATGTTTTGGTCGTAAAGGGTCAAATAAAAAGGCTATTTTAAAGATAGTTTTCAAAAAGCATAATATCTCTTTAAAGAAATGTAGAAACATGCATGCTAATGTTCAGTAAATGCTAAAAAGCAGAATTATGCACAAGTGAACTCACCAGTGGTCCAGGTTTCCCAATGTTGCCAGGCATACCCCGCTTCCCCTGTCAAACAAGTTTAATCATTAAACAGTGTTGAGCTTAGTTTTTTGTATTTTTTTATGCTTTAATTAGTTCTGGTAGTAAAAGTTTTATAAATGTAAAATATATATTTTTTTTTTATTAATTGTTTTCTGGTAAAAGGTAACTCTTTGTTTTAACAGACTTACTGCGACACCGCTAGGTCCAGGGCGTCCTCTCTCACCCGGCATCCCAGCGGGACCCTGTTAGTCAGACCGAAAAAAAATTTCAAATACTTATACAGTACCTGTTTGTTAAAAGGAGAGAACTAATTTTCCACTTTTATCCCTGATCCTAACTAAATCAAATTAACTTATTTATTAATTTTTTTTTAACCTGCCACCACTTTACTTGACATAAGACACCTTAAATCCTTACTGTATATAAGTCACCTTGATCTCTTCTTCTTTATTTTTTCCCATCCACTGTATGTATCTGGTTGCACTGTATATACTTCATGCACCTTTTCCTCTTTTATGCACCTTCTTTTTTTTATAGGAACCAATGTCACAAGTGAATTTCTCCATTATGAGATCAATAAAATTCTAGTCTAATCTAATCTAACTGTGGATTGACTTTGGGAATATTTAAACAAAATCAAAGGTATATTCCCTCGCTCTGCAAAATGGTAATACTTTGGACATACACTATACTTACCATTGGCCCAGGTCCTCCCATAGGACCAGGCGGCCCTGTGGCACCCTAGAAAAACAAACATTATTTCATTACTCCGTACAGATTTTACATTAACATATGCAGTCAGTCATAATAGTTCAGTTTTTATCAGGCATGTTTTAGGGATGTCCCGTTGACTCCCTGTTACCAGAGGCGATTCTAGAGTCTGTGGGGGCCCCAAGCAAAAAATCCAAGGGGGCCCTACTGACCAGTGTTCATCACCATTATGTTAGGCTATAAATAATCTGACACCAATGAAAAATGTATTAAATAAAACCTTTTTTTATTCCAAATGTTCTAAACATGAACAACCTTGTTATTTTGGAAAATATATAAGAATAAAAGTAAAGAATAAACTAATAAATTAAAATTAATGTATAATAAAATAAAAAAACAGTAAATTACTTTAAAAACCCAATATAAACTTTGTACAAAATATAAAGTATAGTAAGTGTAGTGAAATNGTAGCTGTGAGATTTGACTGTATGTCCCATACACGCCTTTTCTCTCAATGATCAATAACAATCAATCAGGGATAATGTTACTTCCCAGATTATTTCTGGGATAATTTAAAGTCAGTTTGCTCCTCCAGTCAATAAAGTACCAGACCTTCCATTAAATGTTACAGCTTTATGTCAAATAGATATAATAGAACTTCGTTTTTACAGACCCAATTCTTATATGGGTAAAAAGCAGCGTATACCCAGTGGTAAATACAGTAAAGGATGTGTGATGCTGGAGGCCTAGGTCTTTAAATAATAAGGGTGATGTCACAAAACTGTCATGAATGGCCATTAGGTCTAAAACATATGGCTAAGTCATCAGTAACATGTGGAGGGCGCCGTCACCCTGTCACACTCTTTGTCTCCTGGTTAAAGCAAACTTTAAATCAGAGAGATGTTCCTTTTTGTTAAAGCCTCATCTTACTGTGTTAAGGGCATTGCTGAAGTGAACACAGATCAGACTGTTGATACCGTCTTTAGATGTAATATACCAGAGAAATATTTACACGCTTACATGACTTGTGTCTTGTTCATACCTTAGATCCAAGTGCTCCAGTTTCACCTTTTTGGCCAATTGGTCCAGAATGACCCTGAAGGCAAGAATCAGATGAAATTGGAACATATCAACAGATTTTTTAGGTTTTTTTTAAATTATCATTGTTGATATATGAAGAATATAACAAACATATAAACATCAAACACATTCCCTTTTAAAATATAGTTTAAACGATTCACAAATAATGACATTTTTAATGTTTTTTGGAACTCACTCTGTGACCCTTCAGGCCAGGTGGACCAGGTGTACCAGGGAATCCTCTTGATCCCTAAATATGAGGAAAGAGTAAGATTTTTTTTTAAATAAAAATGTTTAGTAAAAGGAGCTCCATCTCCATGAGGTATAAAGTTGGGGAAAGTTACCGGTGATCCAGGGAATCCAACTTCTCCGGCATTTCCTCCTCTACCTGCTTCTCCCTGGATGGGTGAAATGACATTTAAACATTGCAAAACCTTTCTTGAATATGTTTTTTTTTCTTTTTTTTATAAATATATAGCCAATAATGCATGGCTTTATTTGTAAACTTTTTAGGCAAGCATGCTTTATTCTACTGTCAAAATTTGACATATTATCTGATCTTAATTTTCTGAATTCATATTTAAAGAAAACTTTAACATTCTTTACATTCTGAGTTAAAAAAAAAATATTTAATGTGCTGTTCTAATGACTTTTACAGCACAAATGAAAAACAACTAAAATATGACTTTTTGCAGCCAAGAAATATTGTAAAAGTTCAATATATTCAAAATGAACAACCAAAGCAAACTCTTATGCCACTCAGATTATGTCCCTCAATCCCAAGGATGTCATGAAAAAAAATGCTTTACTTGAGTGCCTATTAATATGCCAGTACAACCTTATAAAACTGAGTTTATTTCCCTAATTGATTAGCATTTTATTTTGGGATATATTATAATTGGCCACAGATTTGAAAGATTAGTGATGTATGCAACTCCGAGGAGTTTAACTCTCAGACTTTTTATTCCACTTGGAACAATAAACCGAACTTGACTCCATTCTTTTAGTACAAAGATCAGATTGGCATGTATATAAGTTTGTTATGATATTGTTATAATAGTTGTATTGTTGTAATTATATATTTAATATGCATTATATGTATTCAAAATTGTTCTTTATGTCTTGTAAAGTACTTGTTGTGAATTCAGGATGTATAAACTACCTGCACTGAATTCTAAACTTTCTTTTTTTTTCTCAAAGGAATTTTTACATGTCTTAAAACATGAATGTGAAAACAGATGAGTCATGAAACAGTCGTCTGGCTACAAGATCAAACTATTGACATGTCTGATACTATTTAGCCTAAAAAAAACATAAAAAAACAGATACTTTCTCTAGTAGCAAAGCAAAAAAAAGTTGCTAAAGTTGGAAAATCTGAAATTCTGTTGCTTTTATTGTCTTGTGACAGCCAATCAGGACCTGCATTTCGCTTTGATGCAGTGAAGACAAAGTTGTACTCAATCAAACGGAAGATAGAAAACCTAATGTCAACACAGGATTAATTAAAAAGTGCTTTTAACAGGTTGGTGGGTGAGTTTTAATAGAGCAGTTGTAATTTAGACCTTATAAAGACTTAAATTATTCCTCATTTTTTGTCTTCTTGTAGCCCCTCTGCCCAGCGTCCTGCTCTGATCTCCCGTGTCAGCTCCAAAGCGGGCCCCATCCAGTCGCTTCCTCTGCCCTGCTCTGGATCATTCTCTCCTTGCTGTCTTCCTCCGAACCCCTGCTGCTCCAGTCTGAGCTCCAGAATCCCCCCCCTACCTTACGTCTGCTCATCTTGAATGAATAAAGTGGCGTGATATGGTAAAATCCAGGCCCGCCATGCTAATTTGAAACCCAGCAAGCAGCAAAAGAAAAGCTCTTTCTAACTGGTGATGTGGTGAAGCCACATAAGTGGAGCTTGTTGCCCTCCATGCAAAATGCTTGCAAATTGTCAACCAAGCCACGGCACCCAAATGTAACGACTTTGTTGCTGGTATCGCATTTGGTATAAATGTACTGTTATTGGCAGGTTCACTGCTGCCAGTAAGCTGGGTGTCTTATTCAGGTTTGGCCTTGGTAAAACTTCTATTTTCCATTTGTAAACTTTGCTAATTCCATCTGGTTTTGTGTGGAATCTCTGAAAATTCTGCCTTTTTACTGTAACACCTTAAACTTATGTTAAGTTGCACTCAGTAACTTTATTGTTTTCTCACTCCCATCTATACAAACCAGATTGTAATAAGAGGATAAAATTCTTAGAGCAGCAAAGACTCACATCTTCGCCGGGTTTTCCTGGTGGGCCCTCAGGTCCCCTCAGCCCTGGTGAGCCCTGAAAAAAAGTAACAAATTTTAGACACATATTGCATAATAACACATATTTTGAATTATCTCCATGCTATGCAATAAAAAGTTTGAAAAGGATCGTCATACCATATGACCTGGATCACCAACATCTCCTGGAGGTCCTTGTGGTCCAGGGTGACCCTTTAAAAGGATGAATAACACATTTCATGAGAAAAACCAGATGGACAGACAGAATATTTTTGATAAGGAAGGTGACGCAGACTTACAGGTGAGCCATTCGGCCCCGGTGGGCCTCTTGTACCTGCTTCTCCCTACAACAAATATCATTAAGATTCAAATCAGGAGCTTCTAATACAAAAAATTAGAATCTTGACAAAGTAAAACCAAACAATCATTTCTGTCT
>NW_015150598.1:948977-950879 GCF_000732505.1 Cyprinodon variegatus
CATCCATCCATCCATCCATCCATCCATCCATCCATCCATCCATCCATCCATCCATCCATCCATCCATCCATCCATCCATCCATCCAATGGCATTTTCTGGCAATCAGTTGATCTAATATGGATTTTTTCTTGGATCATTGCAGAAGGATGGGGTACCGGGAAAAAAAAGTCCATTATCCAGGTTTGCCCGGAAGATAGTCTTTCTCAGAGCTTCTATAACCAGATTACACATCCCTCGGCTGATTCATGAGATCCTCCAAGCAAGCACATGATGCTAAAAGCTCCTAACTCTTTCTCTCAGGCTGACCATGGTGACCCTATGGAGGAAGCTCATTTACTGTCTTTTGGTCATAACCTCTCAGCTGATGGTTGAAACATAAAAGCACTGGGAAATACAAAGCTTTTCTAAGGTATCTGGTTTGAGAATCTCAGTCAGGATTTGTCATTTTTGCAGATGATATTTGCCTTTTTTTGTCTGTCTGACAGTGAGGGGTTTAACGGATATTCTAATCAACCCCTCAGACTATCGTCATAAACATGGCCCAAACTACCACACAGCTCATGCGAGGTATGCATACCACTTATACCCGTAGATGCATATCCTACTCATACCATCAATTGTACTGGAAACAATTTGCCTCCATCTAGTGGTCAGAGTTATGCTCAATCATGTCACATTTTCTAAATTTTTTTATCAAGTATTTCTAGTTGGCTCACAATACCTTCATGTTACAATAACTTCATGTTTTTATTGCAGCAGCTTTGATGTTGAAGGAATACAAATGTTCACAATCTTCAGATATTTTTTCCAGATCTATATTCCTAATCTCTATGTAAGAAAGAAAAACAAACAGCTCAAAATGTCTAGTATTGGTAAACTAAGCTGTCATTCTTTAAAACAACCTTTTCTTCACCAGAACTAAAGTTGTTTGAAAAAAAGGTCAAAGTTCTGGAGGGATTGGTCAATGGGAAACCCAGTGACTCATTTATCCATCCAAATGCAGATACTGTAACAATATCTTAAAATCAAAATGAGCTCTGGATCTTACAGCAGATCAGTTCACAACATACCCTGGCGCCACTCAACATGTGCTGTGGTCCTGTTTTCGAATCCACTCCTTGAGCCATTTGAGCTCCCAGTCCCTGCAGGTCAGATGTTTCAAATTAGATTAGTTCAGTTTCAGAGGATACAGCTGATAACTATGAAGACTCACAGAAACATTATATAGCATTGTGAAGCATCATGTCTCCTTACAAAAATACTCACCCCTGGGTGCGATGGAGGACCTGGAGGTCCTGGTTCTCCAGGTTGACCTGGTATACCTGGTTCTCCATCATATCCTGCTGGTCCACGCAGTCCCTATAAGGTAAAAAAAGATTGACTCAGATAGGCTCTAATTCATGTATTAGAAGTTTTTGAAGAATTGGTTAAACTGAAGCATTTAAATAAAAGTTACTCCATGCTCCTATGTTTAATCTAATCCCACTGATTGACTTTAATCTGGTTTACGGATATTCGGTTTAAGTCCAAGAAAAAAATTCTACATCACTCTGCCTGTGATTTTGTTTGCTGAGGTCCAGAAATGTTGAACTTAAAGAAACCAGGCTACTTGCCAAAAGACTATCCATGTTAACCAATATGTCAAGCAAAAAAATACAATATCAAATGTGTCTGTTCCCTGGAAAGGACTTAGCATTAAACCTGGTCCATAAATAGTCAACATTGTCGAGTTTATATTATTTGAAAGGTGGTTCCAGACGGGTAATGTTCCACCAAACAACAAACGGAATCAAGGTTTCAGCTTCGTTTTTTGGAAGTAATTCCCTCCTTCATGACTTAATCTGTTCTGTGCTCATTTGGCAGCAAAGCAGGGCATTGTACAGCCACCACCCTGTTTCATA
>NW_015150598.1:951762-966719 GCF_000732505.1 Cyprinodon variegatus
ACTCCTATTTTAAAGGGATGTCTGTATATACTTAAACACTGACTTAAAGCATTATTGTTGTAAAAAGAACAGTTGATCATTAAAAGTCATTAAAGTCTAAATTATTGGGACTTTTCAATGGATAATGGGAACCTCCTGCTAAAGGTCATTACAGGGAATCAAGGTAAAGACATTTTTCTCATCATCATTTTTTAAATGGATTCTTAATTGCTATCTAAGAATTTGTAGATTCTGCAGTCTCTAAGCCTTCTGTTGGCAGCCTATGGGTTAGGGCATTGTGCTTGGAATCCAGAGGTTCTGAGTTTAAGCCCCACTCTCACAGACTGCCACTTTGGTTGGGAAAGACGTTTTGACATAAATGTGACACAGATAAATTATGTGCATAAGTAGTTTAACATACATGCAAATATGCTTGTTTTGCTTGTGAGCGTTTTGAAATAAATGTGATGCCATACTGTAAAAGACCCTTAACCCCACACTGCACAATGGCAGCCTGACGCTCCACAAGGGGATGGGTTAAATGCAGAGAGTTAATTTCATTGCTCTGTACTTGTGGCAGTGTAGTGACAAAAAAAAGCTGGGAAAAAAGGGTGCGAAGACTGAAAGTAACGTACAGGTCTTCCTTTGTGTCCACGAGGTCCTCTCTCTCCTGATGGGCCGGGAGGTCCCTGTCGAATAAACAAGTATTTTAAACTAACAGACAATCACAATAATGCTATTTTTTTTTTCATTTTAGCAGAGAGTTATTGTATTGTTTGATGTTTAGACTGAGGTGGACCAACTCCGACACTGGGGTCTTAACCGGGATGCTCACCATGGGTCCTGGTCGGCCTCTGATTCCCGTCACCTGCAGAGAAGTCCCCAAAAATAGCAGTCAGATGCTGGTCTTAGAAATTTAGATGGATTAATTTATGCGGGTTGACTTACATATGGAACCTCTCCTGGTTCTCCTTTCTGACCCTGAGAAGACAGAAGGAAATCAGGTTCAGACTCATGCTGCATTAGAGGGATCATAGCACCTGACTGACGTGATGAAACTGGAAGGAATGGCTGTCTTACCTTATAGACTCTGCCTCCACCTACATGATGAAAAAAAAAAAAAAAAAGATTACATTTTAGGATTGTCAGCCATTGGTTTTTGAAAGAGCCTTGCAAAAAGTATTCACACCCCTTAAGCTTTTACACTGTTATTCCCAACCAAGCTAATCCATGTGTTTTATTTTGATTTCTATGAGGTGGACCAGTATCAAGAAGTGAATACTGCACCTGAGATGGGAATAAAAATATAGAAAAAAAACACTAAGTTTGGTGTAAATATTCACCCCTGTTTAAAGTAGTTATATTTATTTAAATCTAACCCACATAACCACCATTAGCATTTTATTCATCAGTAAACAGAACTCTACTGTGTGTGATTTCATCTGAGTCTTATTCCAGATGTTTTGGCTCTGGCCTCAAGGGTTTCCTTCAAAAAGCTGGAGAACAAATGGCATCATAAAGATCAGGGAACCCAACAGACAGGTCAGTGATGATTTGGAGAAATTTAAAGCAGAGTAAGGCTTTAAAACTACATTCAAAGCTTTAAACAACTCATAGAGTTCTGCTCGAACTGTTGTCTAAACCTGGAGAAGGGATGAACTCACTGGGGACCTGCGAAGGCAAATGTCCACCTAAACTGATTTATCAGATAGGCAACAAAGAAAACCTCAGTGATTCCTGAGGAGCTGCAGTGGTCAGCATGCTTCTCTGCCAGCATAAAAGGTCAATATTCATAACTAAGAAAACTGTTCATTTCTTTGATAAAAGTTTTTATTATTTATTTATTAACTAAAGATAAAAGTAGGGAATGCTGGGAACAGCTGCACCAGGAGAAGATTGCAACATGTCATTTTTTCTCCAAACCAGAGGGATGACTCATATTGCACTTGCAAAATTGGATGTGGTCTGTTACAATATAAAAAACACAACAATGTTTTAAACATTTGTTTTTGGTACTGCAATTTAATATACTCCATTGGGTTAGAGCTGGAAAAGAAGATTTATAGGTGTTTTTATGCATGCCTTATTATAACTGTGTGTTTTTGTGCTCTGGGAGGTACAACCAAAATTCTAACTGTATAAAAATATGTATATATTGTTTATAATGTCAAACATTGAACTGTATTGTTAGATGAAATTATTTAACTTAAAAATAGATAATGGGGTGATAATCACAGTTTAACAGCTACATATAATATTATTCACGTTTTAAATGTTGTTGTTTTTTTCTATTGTTTTAAAGGCTTAATTGTCTCAAAGGTACATTTCCCACAAAAGGGAAATCATCAAAGACCTACTGGATTTTAAATCAGTTTTAATCATTGACATCTGCATTTAAAACTAACTCATCTAAATAGATATACACTTGTTATCTGATCAAACAATATTTCAACATCTGGCGCTTGGAATTTAGAGGCAAATCGCGAAAAAATTACAGGTATTTTCTTTTATCAGTTTTAAATAGTTTTGACTGTTAATAGGTAGGTACTTTGTTGTCTAAAAAAATCAAACTGTCTCCTAGTAACAGAATTAAAAGGCCAAAAAAGTATGCAAATGTCTCTGAGATCCAACTATATCTAAAAAAATTTTCCCAATCCCAAATTATTTCTTATGTTTTCTATTTTCTACTTCAGTGTCAAATGATTATCTTAACAGATTAATCTCCTGTCTCTGTTTTTGATGAAAAAGTTTGTTTGGTAAATATTCACAGTTAGATGCCTCTTTATAGAATAGAATAGAATAGAATAGAATAGAATAGAATAGAATAGAATAGAATAGAATAGAATAGAAAATCCCTATATTGTCTCACAATGCGGAAATTCTGGTGTTTACAGCAGCAAAAAGAATATAGAAAACATGGTCATACATTTGTGGACCCTAGAAAATTTATAAGAATAAAAGAGAAGAATGATAGAAGAGTTAAAAGATAAACAATAAAAAACTGTACTGTAAAGTGTTTTAACAATATAGAACTGTGCACCTTGAGAATAAATAACCAATATACATTTTTACAGTAATGGATATTTGAAAATAGCAGCAACATCGGAGATGTGCAAAATGACAGCAGCATGTTATTTAACTGACTAAGATAGAAACTGCAAAATCAGCATGAATGTAACAACTTATTGAGGCTGCTGGGAACAGTGGTGGTTCTAGAGTCTTATAGCAGCTGTGAGGAAGGATCTGTGATAACGCTCCCTGGTGCATTTAGGGAGCAGCAGTCTGTCACTCAAGGAGCTCTCAAGTTCCGCAACAGTTTCAAGCATGGGGTGGGAGACATTATCCAACAGAGATGTTAATTTAGTTAGGATCCTTTTGTTTNCTGAGATCCAACTATATTTAAAATCAGTTTCCCAATCACAAATAATTTCTTATGTTTATTTTTTATTTTCTACTTCAGTGTCAAATGATTATCTTAACAGATTAGCCTCCTGTCTCTGTTTTTGATTAAAACAGAGACAGAATAGAATAGAATAGAATAGAAAATCCCTTTATTGTCTCACAATGGGGTAATTCCGGTGTTTACAGCAGCAAAAAGAATGTAGAAAACATGGTCATACATTTGTGGACCCTAGAAAAATGTATAAGAATAATAGAGAAGAATGATAGAAAAGTTAAAAGATAAACAATAAAAAACTGTACTGTAAAGTGTTTTAACAATATAGAACTGTGCACATTGAGAATAAATAACCAATATGCAGCTATGGACATTTTTATAGTAATGGACATTTGAAAATAGCAGCAACATCAGAAATGTGCAAAATGACAGCTGCATGTTATTTAACTGACTAAGATAGAAACTGTGCAAAATCAGCATGAATGTAGCAACTTATTGAGGCTGCTGGGAACAGTTGTGGTCTTATAGCAGCTGGGAGGAAGGATCTGTGATAACGCTCCCTGGTGCATTTAGGGAGCAGCAGTCTGTCACTCAAGGAGCTCTCAAGTTCCGCAACAGTTTCAAGCATGGGGTGGGAGACATTATCCAACAGAGATGTTAATTTAGTTAGGATCCTTTTGTTTCCCACCTCCTGCACTGAGTCCAGAGGACGTTATGTGACTCTAAGAGTTATTCCTTCACTGAAAACTGTTTCTATAGCTGCAATATAAGTTACAGCTATAGAAAGACTAATGGACGCTGAGTCTATGTTTCAAGCAAATTTTGTTTGTTTACTAATTTTCTCTATGAAGTTTCTTAACTATAAATTTGTCACAATATTTTTTTTCAAAGGTCGACAAGAAGTTCTCCATGTATTTCTGCTGTTGGGAAATCTTACAAATTGATTCATTGATCTTTAGTCTGTTTGCATATTTCAGTGATGTAGACTAAACCTATGAACTGTATTATTAAAGTATTTCTGATTCTGAGCTTTTTATTTTTTTTTATTTATGCACAACTTTTAATCCATTTTTCTGTAGGCCTATTTGTAAATACCTGCTAAAGACAATGGTTTAGTTTAGCTATACTCTCTGTTATTAGCCACAGTCAGCTCTAGTAGACAAATTCAAGAATTGGTCCAATATAAGCCTGAGTTTTAGTCAGTCCAATATTTTAGATAGCCCAGACGGTAGAATCTCTACACAGGGCATCTATTAAACATCCATACCACAAATCTGGCCTATATAGAAGAGTGATAGGAAGACACACAATTACTGAGATAAAACCCAAAAAATGTCCTGTTTTCAGCAGGTAGGTATACAATTTTCAGCTCAGAGGAAAGAAAAAAAAAACATTTTTGGTCTACATGTAGAATTGTATGTGTAAGTTCAGATCAGAGAATTGTTATGTGTTAATGGCCTTGTCAATTTACAGACAAAAATCTTAAAAAGAATGGGTACAAATTTCAGTTCAGCTACTTTATAGTTAATAGAGAATAAACCTGTAAAAAAAAAGCACTTCTGCTCATCTTTTAGTATTTTTACAAGAAAAAAAACATTTGTCTTAATTTTAAGCAGCTCAGTTTGTGTCCAGCAGTTCTATAAGCTCACCTGAGGTACCTGTCCCGCCTCCGGTGTTTGGTGAATCCGCCTGACAGACTGGGCAGCACTCACCATCCGGGACGTACAACTTCTCACAGTTTGTCACGTCATCACACTGGATGTCTTCGCAGAGTACTTTTCCTTCGTCACAAACGCAGATCCGGCAGACAGTCGGCTTCCAGATGTCCTTATTTTCATAGATCTGTCCATCATATTCACAGCTGCCTTCTGGAAAACAGAGAGGAGCAAGAATCTGTATTAGGTTTATGGGAAAAATGCTTTAAAAACAAGTTGTGTTATCAACACAAAATGTGTTAAAAATAACTGAAACAAACTCTGTGGACTAGTCTGCTTATGGCTACAAGAGAATAAAACCCCATTTGTATTTCTGATACAACAGTGTTGACCACTTTCCTGACCCAGTCCTGAAACATGTTTATTGAAAAAGGAACAATCAAGTAAACAACAGAATGTGTCTCTAGAAGCAGCAGGAGGGGAAACATGTCTTTCTGATTTTTTTCAACAGAGAAAAACCTTTTTGAAGTTCCGCCAAACTTTCCAGAAAAGTCACTAAATTTAAACAATTTCCTTAGATTGAATTGGTCCTTTGATCCTTTTGTCACTTTCTACACACCTGATGTTTAAGGTTTTTCTGTCTCAGTGAATTTTGATCCTGGGCAATCGATAATCTCTCCACTTTCATCACAAGGTAGGTATATTTATTCTTAAACAGCATACCTCTATAAGACTTTTATTTTTAAGTCAGATCAGCCCAGAGTTCATTGAAAAATACACTCCAACTTCAATTCACTCCAAGTATTGTATAATCCAGATAGAAATAACTCAGCAAAGCCTCTTTAACCCTTCATATCTCTCATATTAAACACAAAGCAACACATAGAAATGTACATGTGGCCACTGAAAGGTTCAAAATCCCATAGATCACAATTTATTTTCTAATTTTACCAAAAGATGATCTACAATGACTGAGATATTTAAGATTTTTATTCTTGTCTGTTCTTCAGCAACCAGTGACTCAGCACTTTCTGGAGCTCCTGGTTCCCATTGCATAGCAGTTTTGTCTTTTTCATGATGATCCATCATCAAATGCGCTGTTAAATAACTCAGCCAAAAAAAAAAAAGGAATAGAATGTTCTGTAAAATATTACATTTTAGATGTTAATGCATCTAAGATGTTACCATACACACTGAGATGAAAAAAAGGGCTTAAAAAATGTAAAAAAAAAAAAATAGTTGCAGTGAAGTCTCCATATTTTAGACATGAGGTCATTGTCTCTAGAGGAAACAACTTTCAGAGGAGGAAAAAAAAACAGAAGAGAAATGCTTTCCCCCAGCATGCATTCAATTTTTAGACATTTGAAGGTTTAAGGCTCCTTTACTGATTCGGGTAGATTAGTTTTGCAGATTTTAAATGTCTTAGCAAAACAAGATCCGCTAAAAAAATATGCACTCAAAGCAGAAAGCTGCAAACAAAGCTGTCCAGACTCCTCAAATCAAATCAAAGCAGGACAGAAGAGGAGGAAAAGAGTTAATAATAGGAGTAATATGCCAGAAAGTAAACTCTTACAAAAACTAACATGTAAAAAACAACTAAAACTATCTGGACCTGAAAAATCTTTTAAATCTTTTGAGATCGACAGACCTATTTCAGTCTGTCCAGTTCAGTAAAAACACTTTAAAAAATCCACATTCAGGCACTAAAAGTTTTGGCGTGAGGGAAGAGAAAGCAATTGACATGAGACAGAGACCTGGTGTTCCCTTTAAAGGGATCTTCACCTGTTTCTGCTGCAAACAGCAGGTGGCAGCTGTGAGCTTCATTCTGCAGGTGAGACAGGTTAGAGATGTCAAACAAGTCCTCAAGGTCCAGTATCCTGCAACTTTTAGACATCTCCCTGGTCCAACACCCCTGAATCTAACTGATCAATTACCTCCTCCCCTGAAATTAGGCTCTCCAGACTCCTGCAAAGGACCGCTTTATTTCTTTCAGGTGTTTTAAAGCAGAGATGCATCTAAAAGTCCTCGGCCATCGAGGACTAATTTCTGACATTCCAGGGTTAGAGGGAGGAAAAGGAAGAGGAGAAACACAGAAACAATGTCTGTGTTTTGTTTTTGTTATTTTTTTGCTCATTATGGAAAATAGTTGTTTTTGACAGCTTCTAAAAATGAAATATCAAGATTTATTAAAACTAAATTTTAAATTTAAGTAACAAAGATTAAGATTGTTAAGATTGAAAGTAAGAACAGCCCAAGACAACCTTCAGCACATTGGTGTGCAGAGCTTTTCAGTCTGAATTTAAGTCACTTAAACGTTGCTCCAGCGCTGAAGTTTCTGCTCAGCTCCCTGGAGGTTCCACAACAACATCTCATTTAGGCTGGTAGATGGACTTTGACTGGATAATTGACACACTCTGATTTCTGTTTTTCCTGACATGACCTTTGACCTCCTAACTGAGGTCCTAACTGTTGAGTCTGGGATGGAGCTTTTGCAGTTTTGGTCATTTCTCATCGCTTTAAGTTCAACTTTTGGCCTTAATCAGCTAAGATGTTTCCAATTAAATAATATTCCTGTCTTCAGATGGTTAACGCATAATCGTCAATGATTTATAGGAAGCATCTTTTGCTTCTACAGGGTTTTTACAGAGGCTGAGGTAAAGAGAAGGGGTGACCTTTCGCTGCTAAACGGATCATTCATTCCAACATGTTTTTATCTCTGTTTAAGAAAAGTTGACAATCTGGAATCTGTTTTTCTACAATTGAGGCTAGAGTTAAACATCTCTAGAAGCTTTTAAAAATCAATTGTAAAATCTGCTGTAACATAGAAGCCAGAGAGGATGTGCTTTTTTAAATTATGATTGTAATACTCCTTCCTAAAAGGGAACTTAAAAGACCCAACAATACATGTCAATTACTTATTCACATTTGTTGTTCTACACTGGGCTGCTCAGTGGTGCAGTGGGTAACAGGAAGAAAAAATTTTTCTTCCTGCCTTACAGGAAGAAGGTTCCGTGTTTGATTCCTGGTCCTGGGGTTTCTGCATGGAGTTTGCATGTTCTCGCTGTGCATGCATGGTTCTCTCTGGGTACTCCGGATTCCTCCCACAGTCCAAAAACATGACTGTCAGGTTAAATGGCTTCACTAAATTCTCCTTAGGTGTGAGTGTGTGTGTGAATGGTTGTTTGTCCTGTTTGACCCTGTGTTACCCTGCAATAGACTGGCGACCTGTCCAAGTTGTACCCCGCCTCTTACCCATAGACAGCTGGAGATACCAGCAACCCTCACAACCCCAGCATGAATAAGCGATAAAAGTAGCCAAAACCAGACAATGTCAAATAAAACGATCCATTACTGTTTTCAGATGAAAGTTTACATGAGTATCTATTAAAGAAATAGGCACTAAAGTATATAAAAAGATTTTAAATAATTAGATTTGCAGTAGATTTGAAATAAGAGAACATTTAGAAATAAAAACCTGCAAACAAATATGTGTAAACAGATTAAATACCTGCTAACCAAAAATGGCTGAATTAAACAATGATTAGTGAGTAAGAAAACTTTACTTCTTAAAGGTAAACCAACAACTAGAACAGATATTTTTTCTCCTTTAGACACTCTTAAAATGAAGATAAGAAAAAATAAGTCAACTACAGCAAATCTCTGCTTGCTGTTCCTGTTTACGTACAATCTAGCAGCTAACTGCCTCTGTATCTAAGAAAAGGTTATAAGAGCCAATAAGACAGCTCCTTATAGGATGGTCTATATTTTGTCATAAAGATTTGAAACAATAATAACACATTTGATATATTATATTGACGTTAAATCGGCAAATACAAATCACAAAAAAAATACAGAAAAAAATATGGTTAAGATTTGGAGATAGCTATTACCAATTTAATGATACCAGTGCTGGTAACCATGGCAACAACATCCACACAACATCCATTTCTTATTTACGTAAGAGCTAGCATTTGCTCTGGAGAGCAGCTAACTCGTCAGAAAGTTTGAAAAGCAGCAGATGAGAACTAAGACAGCTTCAACAAACTTTATTTTTAGGGATTATTGTTCTGTGGCAAACGGCAGGCAAATAATTTAACATTTTGCATGAATCTTTTTCCTCCCTCACATGGAACCATGCATTCATCTTTAGCTGTCAACGACGAGGTTAGATGTTCTAAAAATGGAAAAATGAATTAAAATGAGAGGAAATCAGAGTTTTGGAAATTGCACAAAAGGATCATATGATCCAAAATGGAGATTTATTGTTTCTCCGCATTCAGAATGGGAGGAGGTTGCTTACAAAGCAAGAGATACAGGAATTTGTCAGTTCAGGAAGAATGCATTCATTTTAAACCAGTGTAAGAAGCTGGAACGAAATCTGGACCTTCAAGGTTTCCAGGTTTTTGTTTTGTTTAAACTCGTCTACATTGATGAGCTTAGGATTAGACTTAGACAAATTTCATTGCATACAGCTTACAACAGTGTAATGATTTTGCAGTTGGAGTAGATAAAACTTCCAATATGAGGTGCAGCAGCGATCAGAATGTAAACAATGAAAACTTTCAGTGCAGAGCAAAAATAAAAATGGTGCAAAATGCAATAGAAACATTGAATTTTGTCCTACTTAAAAGAATTATAGAAGTTGGTTGGTAGTGTAAAATAATGTGAATCAGAGTCCAGTTTAGAGCTGGACTTAAAACCCACTGCTGTGGATGCCTCTTTGACATCCATCAGCCATTGACTTTATCTTCACGCTTCCTTCCACCAGATGTGTGTATTTAAGATCTGACACTCCTTAATACAGCCTGAAGGTTTGTTTTTGCTCTGAGGAGTCGCCAACTTGATGTTGTCTGAACTGCAACCAGAATCAAAAACGTCAGGATTTTTTCCTTTACTGAATCTGAGGAGACACGTTTAAGTCTCTTTATAATAAACCTTGTAGTTGGAGTCGAACTGCGGCTCCTTTCTGTGCTGACACACAGAAACGTCACACCGTCTAGCCGAGCTATGTGTTTTTTTTTCCTGTCGTGGTTTGAGACTTGAAACGCTGCATGTCGACAGAGTTGAAGATTACTGGCAGGGACATGTGGGTTTTTTTTCGTAATGAAAAAAACATAACCACAAAGCCTCAAGAAGAGAAGGAACGAGGAGGGAAGTTCACTTTTCACCCCCATCTCAGCTAATTCACCTCCAGGTTTTCCACCAGTCAGCTTTTCTCCTCCGGTCTAAAACATTCAGAGCTTTTCCACATGACTCATGCGTCTGTTCTGCAGTTATCACAAAGAACCAGACTTCAGACATATTACACACACGCTCACAAAAATACAGCTTTTGTCTAAAGCAGGAGAGAAAAGTGGGGATACTACTCCTGTGATGTAGCTGGCAGATGTGAGAGAAAGAGAGGCAGTTAGTTTATGGTTTTTTATTTGGGCTAATATGGAAATATTCATAACATAACGTGTTTGGCGAGAAGGTTTGGCAGGAAGAAGTCAGAGGGGAGGTAAGAAAATGACCAGATGGAAACAGTGAGTCATTTCAAATTAAATCTTCATTTCTAATACAAGAAAAGGCCCTAATACACATACTAAACTGTCTTCTTATTTTAAAAATATGGTAGGTTTGATTTATAAAATAGTGAAGAAGAAAACCTTCCTCTGTGTGCTAACATAGAGGGAATGAGTCCTGGTCCAGATGAGTTACAGCTGCTGAGGAATAACTCTGCAGCAGATGCTCCTTCCTGCTTTAAAGCCCTCTGAGTCGCAGCCAATCATAAATCTTCCCTCTGGAAAAACTCTCAGCCCAGCTTGACTCTTAATGCAGCTTGTTTTTTTAATGCTAAGGTCCAGCTTTAGAAACATTTCTACTCAGAATCAGACCAGAAGAAGCGGAGTTGTAAGACAACTCCTCCTGCTTGTTAGATGTTTAGCGCAGAGCCGCTGTGATGCTGCTTAGAGCAGATCTTCAGCTCGGCTTCCACGAACAAAGCTCTGAACCTCCAGGGACGGAAGAGGGAGGGGGGAAGAAACCGGGGCCAGGAAAGTTGAAATGAATAAGCAGCTCGCTGATTACATGTCTCTGCGTTTCCATCAGCAGCCCCCCAACTCCTGTGGGTCTCTTTCTTTTAAGAGGTAGCCACAGTTATGAGCTGCTCTCATCCCATGTTCGACCCAGGGAAGGTTGTGGTCTCTCTCTGAATTACAGCCCCCCCTTCCTCCTCTTCCTCATTATCTATGGCTGCTCTCTACTGGATTCCACACAGATGGATCCCACGTGAGACAGAACGGTAAATATAATAATAAAAATAGATAATGATTAAACTTTATTGATTTCACATTGGAGAAATTTACCTCTGCATTTAACCCTTCCCCTTTGGGAGCAGTGGGCTGCCATCATTCGGCGCCCGGGGAGCAGTGTAGGGTTAAGGGTTGTGCTCAAAGACCCAGAGTGGCAGTCTGTGGGAGTGGGGTTCGAACTTAGAACCTCAGGATTCCAAGCCCTATGTCCTAACCACTAGGCCGCCACTAAATCTAAATCTGTGATACTGAGATGCTTTAGATATCTCACAATAAAACTGCCTCAGGTGTTAAAAGCTGGATCCAATCAGCTCTGAATAAGCTACAAATTACATTATTGTCATAAATGTGCTTTAGTCTTTTTAGTAAAAGGATCAGTTAGAATAAATTAGCTTTAACAATCAGCAGGTTAACAGTTAACGACGCTTAACTCTTGGTGACCTGGTTCTAGGCTTTTACTGAGGTCAGGGTCAAAGGTTAAAGAAAAGGTTAAATTGGTCATATTGCTTAAAACGAACCATGTGCCTCTTAATCAAGATTTAAATCTTATTTTGTTTCTTTCTCTTCGATGAAGAAAAATTATTAATTTTAATATGGGAAAGCAAAGCAAAAGGCTG
The DNA here is from genome assembly GCF_000732505.1 of Cyprinodon variegatus. NCBI lineage: Eukaryota > Metazoa > Chordata > Actinopteri > Cyprinodontiformes > Cyprinodontidae > Cyprinodon > Cyprinodon variegatus. The sequence goes on from NW_015150598.1 coordinate 963,704, forward strand.
CCATCTTGTTATAAATTGATGTCATAAAAAAAGCCTTTTTTGTTTTATTTGATTTTTTTTTTTTATATTAAGGTTTCTCTTCCCTACAATTCATCTTATTTTCAAGACAAGATAAATCCGGTGTATATATCTGCTTTTCTTTGTTAACTAAAAAAAAAAGTGGTTTGTTGTATGATAATCATTTAGTTAATTTAATCTTCTACACCAGGGGTCTTTAATGTTTTCCCGGCCAAGTACCCTCAAACTGATGGCAAGTTGGAGCTGGGACCTCTAATTATATATATTGTATGAAATTGTGTTATATCAAACTGGTCCTATAGTCACTCTATTTTATATGGAGTAATGTAATAAAAGTAATTTCTCCCTGGGATTATTAAAGTATTTCTGATTCTGATTCCTGGTTGATGGGACAGGTGTTGTGAATGAAACGGTGCCCAGCTTGAAAGAGCTCCTGTGTGTCGCTGAATGTGTGCATTGATGACTGAAAGACATCTTCTGCCTCCATTTATCTGTTTACTACAGTGTGTTGAATTCATGTCGATGTCTCTTTAAAGACATTTCAATTAGTGGAAAAAACCTCTGTGGACCCCCCTGTTGAAGACCTCCATTCTAAACAACAAATGCTAACATTATTTCCATGTTTATCTAGACACTTTAGTTCTTCTAACTTAAAAAAAACTACTGGCAAACATAAACAATTTCCCAATAATGAAAGAAAGACTTATCCACTATAAAATTGCAGCTTTGCTTAATGCTAATGAATAGGCAACATTTTATTAGCATCTAATTAGCCTAAAAGTTCATTGATACCTGATTTATTTCTTTATAATAAATTAAGACCCTGATGCTGTTTATGCCATTTTAACCCCTTAACCCTGGCTTATAAAGTCTGAAGGTTCATCCAGACTTTCAAATGGGGTTTCAAGGTGTTTTGCAGCGTTTCTTTTGGAAAAAAAATCTGGCGAGGCTAAGTATTTTTCATCTTTTTCTTTGTTTAATCACCCATAAATTAGACATGGTGACATTTAAAATAATGGTTCCACCTGAAAAATATTCCTCAATGCCTTTCTGCTATAAAAAAACGAACAATTGTATTTCCAATTTATAGTTTGGGAGCTGTATTTTCTTTAATTCACATATGTAATTTCAAGCGGAATTTGCTCCTAAGACCCTGTGAGCTTAAGAGGTTAAGGTTCTGATGTGTTCATCCAGCGCAGCCAGACCCCCATCTTCATGTATTAAAAGTAAATAATGACAAATCATTAAAAAAATAAAATAAGGGACTATGTAACAGTTTTTGTCAAAAACTGAAACACAACATAAGAAAGCTACTACTACAACAATACACGTTTAAAAATTACTTTAAAAAACGTATGGTACAGTAGGCATATGGTCCATTTTAGATTAGCACAGAATAACCGTTTTAACTATTTTTTTAATGATTTCTCTATCAAGCAAATCCAAATAAATACAGCAAACAAGGTGGATTCATGCTGACTGGTTAAAGATAAAGACTAAAGGCTACCCATTGGTTGCAAATATCTTGAATCACCAGAAAGCAAAAACAATCGAAAAAAGGGAAGAAAAGAAAGAAAAGGTCTGCTTGTGTAATTTCTTCATGATCTATAACAATGACTTTCCCTTTATCCCTGCAGTTTTCTCCAGTAATGTTTCATTTAACTGGGCTTTCCAAAAAAGGTAAGAAGTAAAAAAAAAAAAACACCTCAACATGTCTGAAGTAGCATTCGAGTTCCAGGCTTATAGAGCGGCACAAACAAATCCTTGTCAAGGCTTAGAAAAACAAAGTCCACTGGTTTCTTTTTTTAACGTTTGAACTTTTTTGGAATGACTATGATCTGGATGAATGAGAATCTTCACCAGCATTTCATTGGGCTCAAACTAAAACAACCCAGTCCAAATCCAATATGGCTGCCTTATGTTAAATTTGCAATTTTTCCACTATGGGGAAAAGCACGTAGGACGGGCTTACGTAAATATATCATTAGAATGATTGACAATTAGGAGGACCACTTATTTTGATGATCCACCAGAAAAAGAAGCTCCTCCACTATACCTTTCAACAAAATCAAGTATTTGAAGATATCATGAAGTACTCAGGGTGGGTCATGTCATGCTTTTAATTAATTTAATGTTTGAAACTGTTGGTTTCAGAAAATGATTTAGTTTCCCCGACTCTTAAAGCAGGTATGTTGATCAGGTACTTTTATTTATGCGTGTTTGATTGTTTTCCACCTCCAACATAACAGAAGCCACAAGTCCAGGCTAATCAGACCTAATATAGTTTGGGTTTGGATTTTACAGCGCTGTGGTTAATGTGACAGGAAGATAATATAGATAAGAATTCTTTAAAGGGGATTCCTGTTTAAAAACTAAAAATTTCAGCTCTAAAACTGTACAAAACAACCCATTCACAATTTTAATCCACAGTAAGATATAAATATGTCTGTTGATCAGATGTAATAATGGAATCAAAAGGAGCTAAAGGATGAAGCACAGACGGATCCCAGCTGGTATCCCTACATATGGTTGGTTCCTGTTTAAGCAGCAGCTAAGGAAAATTATGACGTCAAACATTCCAGTTGTTCCAGAGCCGACGGTTGACTCATACAGGGGGTCAGAGCGCCCCGGTGTTTTACATCTGCAGGGCACAAGGCCAGATGTGCAAAAATAAACTGGTTCAGTACACAGAGGAAACTGGTTTCCAGTGTCAAAGCTCTGTTTGCCTGATAAAACACAGAAATAGTTACTTAGATGTATCTAAAAATTAGATAGAAGCAGCAATTAAACATTTGAGAGAGACTCTCAGAATTTTTTTTATTAATGCATGTCCTTCAGTGTTATAACAGATTTGTTCATGTTTAATTTGTTTTATTAGTTTTAGATGAAATAACAAATATACTGTATGGTATTTAGAATTGGATGATTTATAAAGGTAAGGATTAAATGCCTTCTAAAATGTCCAGATTAGCATTCAGGTATTAATGTCATCCCAAAT
>NW_015150598.1:967609-1002197 GCF_000732505.1 Cyprinodon variegatus
AATGTAGATTGAGGCTTTCAAGCTCCAGCTTCTGTGTTGCCTTATGATTTTATATTTCCTTTTACATATTTTAGCTGTTTCTCTGATATACATGCTCTGCCTTTTTTTTTTTTTTTGCTTTTTGCCTGATATACATTTTTCATCCTGTCGGTTTCAAAGTACGTTATACAGTAGTAGCCATTCAAAATTTCCCCACTTTCCTTGAAGGGCCCTTGGCTGGTCCTTAGCTAATCCCCCTACAAATGCTTTTTAAGCATAAATCTTTGTACTAAAATATTCTTTCTGTCATGATTTGTGGACATTAAGATATAAACGGTAGTTTCATCTCCTGGTCAGACCCTGTAATTCAGTAAAAGGCTGGAGTCACTGCAGTGGCTGGAAGTTGGAGGGCATTTTGCTGGGAGCTGCAGGGTAGTGGGCTGCCATTCTGCTGGCGTTTGACTGAGAAGAGCCATTTTGAATGGCTGCTGCATGTAGATATCTTATTGATTCATTCATTAGAATGTGAAAGATGAATGCAATAACCTTTCTGCTTTTTTCTTACAATGTGTGGGTTACACATGTGGAGATACCAACATTTCTCAGGTGGGAAAGAACTTGCAGTTGTTTCATGAGACATCACATGTGTGTGTAGTTGTGCAGCCCCACCGGCGATAGATTTATTGCCTGCAGATTTTGTCTGACCTCAGCACTACAGCGCCTTAAGAACACAGCATCCTCTCCTAGAGCTGAAATGGCTGCCAGAGGCCTTTTTTCTAAATCCCTCTTTTTCTTCCGCATTAATCTGGGTTTCCTCATATCCTTGTCTTCTTTCTCCTTATCCTTATCAAAACACTGAGATTTTTATAGATTTTCCCTGCACACACTTTTTCTATTTTCAGTTTTTTTCTTTTGTTTTAAACAGCTCCAAGAAATGAAACAGATGTTCTCCAGCATATGGCTATTTGGTCATTTGAGACTTAAGAGAACCAGAACCTCCACTTAAAAGTAAGTTGATTTCTGTGAAAATTTGCAGGCAAACCCCCCCAAAAGAAACATTATGATTCATCCAGACCTGGCTAAAGAGCGACATGATCGTTTTAACAGGAATGCAGATTTAGATTTGGGCAGCAGTCCTGGAAGTTGAACATATAGGTGTGCAGGAGAGGAGAATATATTCATGGAAAAAGCAGAAATTTGTCCAAAGCTGCACAATTCGCTTGTTTTACTGAGATTCCAGGATGATCGTCTCAAATAAAACTTTAAATACATCCAGGTAAACCATCCAGACTTCAACTGTAAAGCACTTAAACAGGAACTCATCCAAACGCTTTTTAAATTGAAGTGAAATATCTCCAAGGAAAGGTAACCAAAGAATAATGTGACCTGTGTAACTAAAACGTCTGGAACGTTTGGATCTATTTAAGCTAAAGTATTCTGTTACTACCTTCTATGTAGTTACAAACCACACAAACTTCATTATTTATTGGACTCTTCAGGTTTTGAAGATAAACGATGATGAGGTTGATGGTGCGGCTGTGATGAAAGAGGATTGGGCCCCTGATTTAATGGGAAGACATAGGCCTAAGCACTGGGGGGTCTCAGGATTTATCACTTTCTCTTTATGACTGAACGAAGAAGTGCTTGAAGTTTACCACAGCCTCGTTTTTTTGTACAAAAAAAAAGAGACACAGACTACCTCTGAGGTCAGACCACAGCCTTATGGTTTTATCTCTGATGGAAGATGTCATTCCTGAAACCAATCAAGGAGTGACTCGAATATAAACATTGTAATAAAGAATGAAAAGTCACATCAATGGGAACATTTTATTGGAGAATCGGAATATCTTCAAAGCTGTGGAGGATTTTAATATGTATCCATGTTTATAAAGGTGGGACCAAGTTTTTATGTGGTGTCTTTTAATAAAAACGGTCTACTGGAGTCACATTGAATTACACTTGAAGCTTATTATCTGAGTTTCTTTATTAATGTGGTTTTTACTGTTTCCTGTTCAGCTCTCCTACATTTATGCTTCATTAAAACTCTCCAACCTTTTTTCGAGCTTTGAGTCATAAAGGGCTGGTTATACTCCCCGCAGCAGTGTGTCGCAGTGAGCTTGTCGCAGATATTTTTTTATTTATGCCCAATATTGAAGCGTGGTCTGCACTATGTCATTCCATGCCACAACACCAAAGGGACAATCACAAACTAGCTGTGGGTCTAGATACCGCCGAGGCGGAGAGGAAGTGGGGGCAAGATCGTGCAACAACGGAGGGACATGAGGGTGAAAAAGAGCTGGTATCCAGGTGGAAAAAGGCTCCCAGCGTTCTCGTGCACCTCACTCTTCTAGATGGTCCATCTTCACGAGTCGTTTGCCACAATGGCGGTTATACAAACAAAACAAGCCAGTAAGGTACCAAACAGGAAAAAGGCATAGTGTAGAGCGGATGTAGATTTGACCAATCAGAGGCCTCCTGTCTGCAGTCACCTACAATTTTGGAGAGTAGCACCAGAGTGTCTGCAGAAGGGGCGGGGAACATTTGCGTTCACTGCGACACACACGCAGACAACCTGGTTTCTGAGCATAAATCATCCTTAACTAGGTGCACATTTTGGACAAAGATTGCAGAGTGAAATACTGAACATCACAAAAGCACTAAAATCTATAACTGACATTAAACACATATTGCAACTCGATCGGTGGGTATCGAGCAGTCACTGCAGGATCCAGGAGTCGATCTAAACATTGAAAGAAGGTCCCAGCATCAACACTGCACACTGCAACCACCGGGTCAAATGTCAGTCAAACCTTTGACCTCCTTTAACCTCCAGCAAGTCCCATTAATGCCGACTAATGCTTGTAAAAGACGACTTTCACTCAATGAACCAAGATGCTCAAATCACCGCTTGATAACAGATAATGGTAGCTATAAACATCACTGAAGGTAAACTTCTACTGAAGCAGGACCCAGATGTGCTAGCATGTTGAAACGTGTCTACTCTATGTTGTAAATCTTGGTAGCAACCCAGAAAACAACGACCTATGTTTAAAAATAGCTGTTTGCATTGCTCATACAAAATTAATATCCAAAAGAAGATTTGCAATTTTCCTACGATATCAGACTCCCCTCCGATAAGTGAAAAAAGGGACGAGCAATTAGGACAGACCTTACATAAACATATCACCAGAATGATTGACAATTAAGAGGAACACTTATATTGATGATCCACCTGGAAAAAGAACATCCTCCACTATACCTTTAAGGTAATCAGATGGATTTCCTTAGATAGAAACATTTTTAACCAGTTTGTTTGTATGTTAGCCTATCTATGCACTATGTAAATTAATAAAATATAAATACAATTTCTCTCAATTATGTAAAATGAAAATTTTATTTCTACCAAAAACTAGGATTTAATGAATCTGTACCTCCGTCAACTAGTTATTTTAGTCTTTTTTAAGTTTTTCTAGATGCTCAAAGAAACAGTTGGATGGAAGCCATCTTCACTTCTGTATTAAATATTTCACTCCGAACATTAAAAAGAAGCAAAAAAACCCTGCAGCCTATAAACCCAACTTTTTTGAATACTTAAAGTGAGTAAACGTTTTGGAAAACCTTTTTATCCAGAGTCTGACAGAAATGCTTCCACTCAGTACAGCTGGTAGATCTTAGGGATGACAGGTAAACATGTGGCTCTAATCTTCTTGGCTGGAAGGCATTGTTTTAGTCTCACAGTTCTATTCACTCACATGTAATCCTATTTTTGCATTTAATGAAATCTAAAACGGCGTCTCCTCCAGAGGATGAAGGAAATTAAATTTTCTTTTTTCTGTGACACAGACCCGCTAATATTTTATATGCAACAGCAGAGCCCAGCATGACCCGTGTCCACCACTAAAATCCCTTTTTGGGAAGCTTCTCCTGCTCGGCAGCTGACTGCCTCTGCTGCTGCATGTTTCTGAGTCTCCTCCCATAACTTCTGCATACTTCTATACAGTCACAAAGGCAGACATGGTGAAGAATTAACTTAAAAGCTTCTCAAAAAGACTTATGTTTACAACTCTGTTTTTTAAACCAGAATATTTAATTGTTTGGGGATGAATGCAAGAAAAGGAAATGCATAGACTGATTTGTTACACAAACAAATGTGGAGCTCGTTTCGGTTATTTTGTATTTTTAATCATAAATCAAGCAATAATTAACATCAACACCCCTTAAATGGATAGAAGAAAAAAGCCTTTCAGCAGAACTTCCTGAGCATGTCCCACTAAACTTCTGGGTTTCCTTCACTGTCACTTCTTCCACATCCTTCCTAATGACTGTTTTCTCTCTGTTGACAGAAACTAACACTGCTCAACAAACCTTCCCATCTTTCCTCTGAAGTTCGGATCTCTAGCTGCTGCTAGGCTCCTCCTCTACCGACACTGGCTATACTGAAATGATCTGGTGTTTGAAGTTTACTCCGTTCTCTCCTTTAAACATCAGCTCCACGGCCTGTAGTTACAGCTCTCAGCGTTAGCTCAGGTAAATATGGTCAGTCATGATGCACGACTCGTTTCTAGCTGTGTTTGTTCCATGTGGGGAAAAAATAAAGGTTTTTGCAGCACAGAGATTACAAGGTTTTCTGGTTTTGAATGCAAACCAGCACAGCCTTGCTTTTTGTTTGTCCAAAAAGATCCAAGATGTTTGCATTTGAAGGAATTCATATGTGATCATTTAAAGGATGGTGGCATTTAGATTTATCTACCCTTTGGTTGAGTTTCACAAGCTTTCCATAATTGGCTGACAACAACTAAAAGCAGAGGGACTGAGATGGTTCTAATGGGAATTAAATCTACTGCAGCTTTGGCTCAGAGATGCTGCTGGTGAACTGGTTGTATTTGGAGGAATCTTTGAGGTTAAATGTCGATCATGAGTCACCATTTAGAGCCAGACATTTCCACATTCAAAATGTAGGAGAACATTAAATGGACTCTGGAACACAGACTCATCATTGTGTGAAAAGAATGAAGCTTTCTGTTTGCCGAATAAATCCCACTCTCAGCAGCAGAGACTTTCCCTTCAGGAAAAAACAGCTTTTTGTCCAACAACTAATTATCTATTATAAAGAAAGTCATACTTATGTTGATTCCTTTGACATTTCAGGTAAAATACCTTTTCTTTTCTGATGGACTATCATTTCAACATATAAGAGTAGACAAACAATATACTGCAAACATAGCTTGCAAAATACATTAGCAGGCAGGGAGACAGCATTGACAAGACTAAGACTTAGACAACATTTATTGTTGTTTTGTATGCATAGAGGGTATACATATGCATAAAGCTCTCATGACATTCCCATTCTCTTAAAGTGTAGTGATCAAATTGTGGGGGGAAAAAAGTGCAAAAAAAATGCATTGATATGGTCGGTTTGATGCAGAGTCTGTGACTTGATTTAGAGTTTTTTCAACATTCATTTGTCTGATGGTGGTAGGGAAAAACTGTTTTGAAATCTGCTGGACCTGCATCGAATGCTTGCAAAGCTAACAGTTAAAGATACTATAGGGTGTAGCTAAATCAGAGGTAACGTAGAAGAAGAAGAATGAGTAGGATGTGGATGATGGTCTGTGGAGTAGATTTGTGGAAAAACATCATTAAGGACTTAGAACTTAAAAAAACTAACAAAAAAAAACTAAACTAAAAAGTAAACTAAAATATTAATAAATACATTGGTTTAAAAAGAAAAGTCTGTTGGTAAAACAAAGTTTAAGGTAAACTGAGTTGGACGCTGTGTGGTGATCTGGCTGGATGGTGCTTGGTTGTTTTGGTCGATGATCAATTTACTACAGACTTTTAAAATAGATGCTGCTGACTGTCTAACGATGAAATCTCTACTGTATGTAACTACATTAATAGACAGAATTCTATTATGGTGCATTCAACAGTAATGGCTGCTTAATGCAATAACTAATTGATGAATACATGCATGTATCCATTGATACTAATACAATAAAAACAACCTACTGTAATAATTGCCAAAAATATTAACAAGCTGATGTATTAGTCTATTTCTGGCAAATGCTATACATGAAGCTATTGCAGATCTTCCTACTTGCAGCAAAATATTTTACCAACACAAATGCAGCTTCCATTCGCTTTTCTTTACAGAAAATGTGAACATAGTTAATTTCCTAAATTAAAGAAAACAATCTAAGATTTAAATATATTAACTATTTTAATAATATGTACATTGAAAATAAGCTTTGCATCAATTCTTCTGCATGTGTCCATAAAAGAGGACACTATTTCAGCCAAGTGGGAGGAGTTTTAGACTGATTTTGCAAGTGATAGCATCTCCTATGTGCTGCTTCATGTGCTTTCAAAACCAAATTAAAAACCCTCAGAGTATCTCGCAAAACTTCAAATGCTCTTTGGAGTTCTCTTATTGCCTTTGCTGCAAAGTGACAAGATGTATAAACAACTATGTCAGCAGCATATAGATTCAATTTAGCTTCAATATTTTTTCACATAACTTATTGAAGGAAAAAAAGGATGGGAGCCAAAAAGCAACCTTAGGGAACATCTCTTGTTATCTTAGAGAAATCTCATATGGGGCCTTATTTAATAAAACAGAGGTCTCCAAAAGGAGACAAATCCCTGGGAGACAACTAAAATTAACTTGAAATGAAATCTTATCTTCCTCTGAGATTTTACCACAAAGGAAAGTAAAAGTGATAATCCTCCTCAAACTAATATCAATACATTTTCTATCTCTATTCTAAAATTCGCATATACTTAGCTGAAATAAACTCCTATGCTGTTTGGCTTTTCTATTCTTTTATATCAAAATACAGTTTTACAGTAGAACCTAGGATTTTATTCTCAAATTAAAAGTAAAATTTTTTGTAACTTTTTTAAACAGTTATTAACCACACTTTTCATTAAATCTAACTGCGCTCACTTCTGTACAGCCTCAAAACAAAACAGTCTCAATTGGTGTTTTGGAATCTGATAATAGATATTCTGCCCATAGATTTAATCCTACACCAGAGAACTAGAAATATGTCTGACTAAGTAAGGGTCATATCTGTTTGATTGAATAAAAACAAGTTTTAACAAAGTTAGCTCTTGTGTTTAGGTGGAGCTCAGACTGGGTCACATGACTTATTTGGTGAGCAACCCCACCAGTTTAAGTTACACAGGTGAGTTATTTTTAGAAGGGGAGCCTGCATGGAGCAACGATACACGACAAGTGATAAAAATTGACCTGAAAAATCATTTAAAATTTCAACTTAAGGTAGTAATTGTGCCAAAAAATATGCAGTACCGCATTATTGTATACATTGTTTTCCCTGATCTCTTGCAAATCCTAATCTCAAAGTCACATTTTTACCGTTTTTGGCATCAGCCAAACGTCAAACATTTGTTTGTTTATTTTTTTTGAGATCTTGTTTTAAATTGCTTTTAAACTTTATTTTTTGTCAATGTTCCATTGTCCATCAGTAATAAGAAAGTAAAACTTCACAAAAAAACAGTTCATGATACATCAAACTTAAATAGAAAAAGGGATCGGTATTAATATCAGCAATACTGACCCCTAATCCCACTGTCGCCCACCTCTAGGTCCTCTTTAAGAGCACTTGTCAGTAATCTATATCATATGTTTCAAATTATGATGGAGGTACCGAAGCAGATCAGTTTCAATAATAGCTTTATTGAAATGAACATGTAAATACATGAGAAATTTAAACCCTTTGCTGCAGTTGAATTAAGGCGTTCAGGTTAGAATAACTACAGCCTTTAACTGTACAAGCTTCTTGTTCCACCAAGAGGAAGAGAATAACTCCTTCTTTCAACAAACTGGTTATTTCCTGTGCAGCACCTCCAGGAGGACCACCCACACTGGAGCGTAGCTCAGGGTGCTCCGCCGCTGATATCTCTAGCTCGTCCCTGTGAAGGTATTCAGCCGTCCAACAACTTGTGGGAAGCTTAAACATATCAAAGGCCACATTGTTGACCCTCGTCACCCACTAACACCCAAGCAGGTCCGCCCGTTCGCCCCTTTGGGGTTTTAATACATAGTCGAGCTACAACGTAGAATTTAGTTCTGACCTTAAAGCTGCAATTATGGTGAACTGTCTGCAGATTACGGTCTTAAAACACAAGCAGGGCTGAGAATGTCGTGTTTTTAACAAGTGGTGCAAACCCAACGGTTAAAATGTTTTAATTTCAAAGCTTCACCCTGTATAAAAAGATTTCTGGACTCATTCTGGTGGATTCATTAGAAATGAATAAACAGGATGACTACTTCACCATGAAAAAGGTCACATACGTTCTCTCTCCTGCAATATTACCGGTAATACGAAGGCTCTCTAGTAAAGAGGAAGTAGAGTGAATGTTGACAGCAAAGTGAAATCGAAATCTGCAGAGTAAAAGATGCTAAATGATGCTAATCTGCTGTAAAAACCACAACCAGCTGCATCAACACTGGATGAAGCAGCTGATAATGTAACAACACTGCAGTCATGTTTGTTTTTCTGAACTGCCAGTATTGGTCTTTAATTGTTGACAGAGAAAACATTGTTCTTTAAAAGCAACAATTAAAGGAGTAAAACATCACAAGAAGATGTCCTTGTCCAGACAGACTGGACTACTTAGAACAAGCAGCCTGTGAATTAAAATGGCTTCATTGGAAATCAAATATCTTCAAACTTTTGTGAAGAAATAAAGTTTCATATGAAGATCTCATATACAGTAACCCAAACCATCTAGAAGCTAATGACTTCTGCTAACTTGAGTTACATGTTTAAACTTTAAAAAGAATCTTAAACTAAGTTATAATGTTATAATAATATCAGACTTAAGTTTTACTGGGTTTTTATAAACGTAACTATACTGCATGAACCTTTTCTGTAATTAAAGAATTTTGGCATTTTTTCTAAGAGAATCTGAAAATTGTGACATTTATTTCAATTCAGTTCCATTGCTCCCTCCTGGTTCCAGTTGCTGGTTGTTGTTTTTTTTTCTGGTTTGTCTCTGATAGCGACAAACATTTTCACCTATTCTTTTCTGTGAAACTCAAAATCAGTCCAAATGGATAAAGAAGATATGCGAAAATTCTGGTCTGGTCTTTGACTAGGCCGTTCTCACCATTCAATTATAGTTTGTGCAGTAAGTATATGTCATTCAGGTCATAGTCATTCCAAAAAAAGTAAAAAAAAAGAAAAAGTTTTTAATCCGAGTTTGAATGGGAAGCGAAACGTCTTTAAACTTGGACGCAAAGTCCAGTGGTTTGTAATTCAACACTTAATTCTCTGCACCTACTTCAGTAAAGAATCTCCACAGCATGATGCTGCCAGCACCATGCCTCTTAGTGGGGATTGAGGATTTTGGTTTAAAAGGCTCTTTTTTGTTGCATGATGACCAAACAGGTTTACATTAGTCTGGACCTCCTTCTAAAGATTTTCAGTATATTTCTCTACAAACTCCACCCCAGTCTTAGCCTAGGTGCCATTCCGAACTTAGTCCCGCCCACAACGTTTGAGGTCGGGAAGTTCGGTCTGGCATTGCTCAATAGTAGCGCGAGTATGCTCGCCCAATATCTGGCGGGCCAATCAAATTGTCAGGGCGGGCTTTATACGATGATGGACAGATGATCAACAGTAACGTAATCAACCACGTGACCAAAGCGCGCTTGGGTGACAACAACAATGGCTGCCGCCGGAGAGTTGAGGTGAGTAGATTCTGCTATTAGGTCTGTTCTAGAAGATATCGACAGCAAATGAATTTTAAAAGAGGAACAGAGAAACGCGATCAAGGCATTTGTTGAAAAGAAAGCGATGCATGTTGAAAATGCGTCGCTTAACATACGTCACGCACTCCGTTGCTCTTATTGGTTGTAGGTCTATCCAATTGAGTGCAGAGGCATTTTTTTCCTGGTTCGTTCGAAACACGCCCCATAATCACAGCTCTATGGAGCAGTATCAGACTCATATTCTGACTAGAATTGAGTAGGACTACGTCAGGCTACCCCAGTCTACCTGCTGTGCTCCAGGACTTTGTGATGCTGTTAGTTATCTAATGTTTCTATTGAATGATTCAGACCAGAAACACGATATTTGCATCAACACTCTAAGTAATTTACACACAGCTGGTAGGTATTTATTTATGAGGAAAACTTTAGTCAGCTGGTTGCTCTAGATTTTATTTAAGGGTCTCAGATTTTTGCCACACTATTCTAGATTTCTGGTTGTAAAAAGGTTGATAACCATGTTTTATTTAAAGGGCGATACTATTTGATGGTCTAATAGAAAAGAAACTTTAAGGTTTGTCCTGCTGTGATAAGGCTTCAAAAAAGTTCGACATTTTTAAAGAATTAATAGATGCCTCATGTTTATTCCTGTAATTAGTATCTAGCATGCTTTAAAATATTTTTTAAGACAGAAAGAGGAAATTTTTCCTGTTTTTTAGAGATGATGATGCAAAATGCTGGTTTGGGAATTTTTTTCTTGGAGGTCTGCCACTTCCTGGATTCAGGAGTCAGGCCCTTTTAAAGCAGCTACTTTGGCACGTTGTTAATTAGGATGAAATCAGAGGCTGATAACAGCCTTCGGTGGGTAGAGCTGACTGTCGATGTTTAGGTTCTGTCCTGTCATTTCCCCACAAGGATGATAGGACAGATTGGAGGCAAAGTGCCAATTAGGCGGCAGGAAACCTGAGGAGGAGCCCGAACGACGACAACTGCTGAACAAACAAAGGAGAATAGGAACAAAGTACGCAGGGAGAGAAACTTTCACATGTCCATGTTTCAATCCTCCACTTCCAATGGCTTTTTTAAAACATCTGGAAATCATCCCTCCAGTCTGAAGCCCCCCCCCCCGCTCCCTGCACCACGTTGGTTTATAAGCATTTCCCATGGAGCTCTCCTAACAGGCATTAGAAACCTATCAGTACCCTCACCAACATCCCAGGTTCACAGCCAGACAATTCCCCTCGGACAGCTGATGATTCCTCAGACAATCTGCTGAGGACCGAGCATCCCCCCCACCCCCAGCTCGGGGAGAATGGAGGCGTGTAATCAAGTCATAGCTGAAAAATGCAGCATGTGTTGCTAATCGGAGCCGTGTGTGGACCTGGCTTAGTTCACATGTTGGGATGTTTTAATTTTTTTTTTTCAGCTATGGTAGAAAACAGTCCATTTGTTGCTGTGATGTGGCAACAACAACTGGAAGCAATTTGGAGGACAGAGTGACCTCATGTCGGTTTGTTTGCTAGGGATACCAGCCAGTGTGTGTGTGTTGGGGTGGGGGGGTGATGAGAATTGTTACAGTGTAAAGCAGAGTCCCCTTAATTCCCTGCACAAAGTGACACGTTTTTTTTTTTATGTTTTGCAGCATTATTAGAGGGTAGGAGGTACAAAGTCTTCAATTCTTTCTCTGCAAAATCCTGGGCACAGAAAAAAAATCAAAACACGTCTGTTTTTTATTACTGAATCAGAAACACGCTTTGCTGCCATTTTCTTCCTGCTCTTTTCCAAACCTCAGCTCTGTCTCCTAATATGATTCCAGCATTTTTTTTTTTCTAATTCTCTTGGTGTAAGAAGCGCCTGTGAACCATTGCTGTTGTGTGAGAGAAAACTTTCCACAAAAACTGAGACACATGATTCTGTTTTAAAGCAGGTGAACTGTCCTGAAAAGCTCAACTTTGCATCAAAACCTGATAGAAGAAATTTACAAGAAGAGAAAACATCAACCTTGACTTATTTTATACAACAAACAAAAAATGGTTGAAAAAAAGAGGATTTCAGTAGCAAAACTTCAACTACAGGCCCGGTCCAAGATTATACAGGGCCCTAAGCAAAGTGCTGTTAGGGGCTCATTTTCCAGTTAGTTTTGTTAATAAAACAACTTTCCAAGAGTTAATGTTTGATTCCCTGCATGTTTGTGTATTAATTATGACAGCTTTTGCAAACAATTTAAATTCTGGTATCAATGAGTATTAACCTCAGTCCTGTGTTCGGTGTTTTCAGCTCTCACTAAGTGAAGTCTGGATTTTTATCGGTTCTACTTTAACACTGTTATACAAACTCACAATAGAGATTTGACTCTTTTTGTCCCAGCAAAACTTTTACCTGATCTTCAAATCCTAATTTAATTTGAATTTTAAAATTATACTCATTCTGGATAAACTCCAACTCTGAAGTTTTTAGATCCATATTCTCTTGGGTTCCCTCTTAGCCTCAGCTGGAATTGGTTTTAAAACAAAGATCCCAAATTTTCCAGTTTTAAGCACCTTTTTTTTTTCCTGAACTACAGTTTATGAAAGAATGGAAAAACATAACTGGTCGCTGAGTCTTAAAATCCTTTCACAGACATTCGCACACATCATCCCACAGTGCTGGTGAACCACATTTTCCCCCAACCCCCCTGAACTTTCCACTGTTTTCACATGGTCCAAAAGCAATCATCTAACCCTCAGCACATATGGAAATATGCTTGGAGGGCTGCTCTGCTGTTTTATGAGATGATATGGACAAACCGGAGCAGGACTTCCTAAAGTAAATAAGGCACAGCTAGATACAGATTGAACATTTCTCTTCTCCAAACACTGTTAAATTTATTCCACTGTGAGATCAGTAAAATCAATCAATCAATTAGAGTAAATTATTTTATTTTCCTTTTTATATTTTGATGGGAGCCCCTAGAACAAGGCAAAAACAATCATTACAACGCATCATCAATATGGTTAGCCTAAAGCTGGACCCCTAAAATCTTTATGTTAATGTTTTAAGGTCATCTGATCTATAATTATTGATTATACAGCCGAGGTCAGAAATAAAAACTCAGCAGTTCTTTGAATCTTCTCTTTGGAACTTTTACTTTACTTCTCGTTTTTTGGTGCATTCTATTCAGATTATTTTCTAATCAACATTTTCAACCATGAACAATTCAGGTTTAACTAAATATTCTTTGCATATTAAATTAAATACAGTTAGCAACTAAGAACAAAGGCAATTCATCAGAAAAGATCAAACCCAACAGCAGCTGTTCTGACTATAGAATACAGATTTTCAATGGAAGTGAGGAAAAAAATTCAAAGTGGTGATAATTAGATTTTTCATCATATCTTCTGTAGGTTTGATATCATCCCCAGTTTCGACTTAATATAGTTCTGATTTCTACTTGGACAAGTTGACTTTTTTTTTAAATGTCTGAACACGACCGTTAAACAAGCTCAGAGAGACTTTCAGTTGGCAGGGATTCATATTTTCTAACATTAGGCTATAATCAAATCATAAAGGATTACACTAACCCTTCACTAAATAATAATTACTAATTAAAAGATTTTAAAAAAGTGCAAAACTGAGAGGAGATCATTCATTTAAGTAGACTGTGTAAAACTTTACATGGCTATGACCACTAGAGGGCGACTCAGCGGTTCAAATATGTCTGTCACAATGTGTAGATTAAGCATCAAATGGCAGAGTGTACAGACTCAACATTGGTTGTATTACGACTCTGAGCAGTTTGAGACGATATCGAGTAGATTATCAGGGTTAAACCATCATTTGAAACAATAAGTACGAAATGTCCCCACTGAGCAGGAACTGGAGCCTTTCAGCACAAAACGTTCCTGAAGCGTCTTTAGGGTCAGATCTGTAGTGAAATGAAGCAACAGTATACAGGTTGTGAAAAGAAAATATTTGGTAAGAAAGAGAAAATCCAAATTCCTTTAATTACGAAGAATATTAAGAAAGATACATGGCCGTACAACAGAAACTATCAATTCTCCAAACATTTTAAAGGGACATAAAACATTTGTAATTGCAACTAGTACAAACGCATAAGGGTAAAAATACTCCAAATCCGTTATCTAAAAATGCACATTCTGGGTGGTTTCTTCACAGCACCACAAGGTGGCGCTCTACCTGCTCTATGGTCACAAATTGTCCTTCTTAATGGGAAACAGAACCTTTGAAGTCTTGTAAACTACAGCTAATGATATAATAAAAGAAACCCAGCAATTATCCAGCTGGAGAGACGGCTTTAATAAAACAGAACTGTCTGCAGTTGAATCAGGAGGCCATCACAGAGAGTTCACAGAACCCAGCAGGGCCGCTGGCATCATCCACTTATTAAACCAGAGATCCAAAGTATTCAAACAGGGAAACTCAGGTGTTCCAAACTGATTCCAACAGCTGCTAACATCATTGGGTCACTTTTGCTCATAGGTCCACCATAAGATCCAGGGATGCTGCTGCTTCCTAACGTATGTCCCGCCTCTACCAAAGGTCCTCGTTTCCTTTCCTCTGAACCGTCCCTGTGCCTCGACGTGACATCACCTTCAGCCGCTAAAAGACGTCTGGCAATTACAGATAATCCACTGTGAAGGCATCACCGTCTCTACTAAACCGCTCCTAAGCTGAACAGCAAACTCGACAGTGACCATGTCAGGCTGGTCTTCATCATCTACATCAGAGATGTGTTTCAACAAGCAAAGAAAGCCATAATGTAAAGGAATCCAAAGCAAGATGCCTTCTGTCTGAATCACAGAGAGGAATCTGTTTTAAGTCAAGCAAACAGTCTGTTCAACATGACTTAAACTCAGCTTTGGGTTCTCAGGTCTGAGCAACATGTCTGAGGGTCAACAACCTTTGCAGCAATTAGGCGTTAAATCAAAGACTTACCGCCGCCCACGTCCTGACAGGTCACAATCAAAACCTTTGAGACCACCAGAAAAATAAAAGTCCTTAAATGCACAGAGATCATCATGTCTATAAGGCAGACATGAGCCGTCTGTGTGTGCAAATAAAAAAAAAGGGGGGGAAAGGGATGGAAGAGAAAAGTGCTCAGGTTATCACAGCACCACCATGAATACAGAGAGTTCCCCTCCTTGTAAGCAGACCCAGCCCAGACTGCCTGAGTGTCTTTTTTTTCTGTAGTTACAGCTTTAAATGAGAAGAATGCTGGCAAGCCTAATTTTCCACCCCCTTTTGTCAGCCCTCTCCCATCCCCTCACACAGAGCTACACCCATGTTTGCAGGATCTCCGGCTTCACAGAGACTCTCTTCGTCTTCGGACTCTGAGTGAGAAGATGCAGGACGAGATAAGGGAAAACATACTCAGTTGTTTGAGCATTTATTCATTTCTTTACTATTCATTAATAGCTGACCAGAAGGAAAATAAAACTGCAGCTTTTGGGACATTAAACGGGAATCAGTCAGCTGACAATGCGATTCTGTTTTACTGCATCATTAACAGCAAAAATAGACTTTTATGGCTTTGGTTTTTATTGAGAAAACAAGAGCTAAAAATGTAACTGAAAAACAGGACTTAATTGTTCATTGGATTCATTTATGGCAGAAGTCACAGACAATATAGTGATGTCTTGCAAAAGTATTCATAAAACTCAAACCTTTTACTCAGTGCTTTCTAATTATAAACTTTATTGTATTTTATTGCTTTTTTAATGTGACAGACCAACATGAAATCAGTCTTTAATTGTTGACTGGAAAACAAATTGTACCCTTTTACTCCGATGATCCCAAATAAAATGTATTGCAACAAATTAGCTTCAAAAGTCTCAAATAATCAAATAGGAGTTATGAATTAGGGTTAGACAGTGGAACAGTGGGCAGTGCTGTTTCCTTGCATTAGGAAGGTTCCGGGTTTGATTACTGGCCCGGCGTCTTTCGCATGGAGTTTGCATGTTCTCCCTGTGCATGCATGGGTTCTCACCGGGTACTCCAGCTTCCTCCCACAGTCCAAAAACATTACTGTTAGGTTAATTGGCTTCTCTAAACTCTCCTTAGGTGTGAGTGTGTGGGTGAATGGTTGTTGGTCCTGTTTGTCTCTGTGTTGCCTTGCGAAGGACTGGTGACCTGTCCAGGGTGTACCCCGCCTCTCGCCCATTGACAGCTGGAGAAAGGCACCAGCACCCCTCATTACCCCAAGAGGTATAAGCTTGACGGAAAATGGATGGATGAATTTTGAATTAATTACTAGATGTTCTGTGTCTGGCCTCAGGTTTGTTAAGGAACATTAGAGAGCAAACACCATATCAGACCAGTGTTTGCTACACAGGTGTTATTTTAAAACAGAAAACCATAGAAAATAGCTTCTGCCTATTTGAACTAGTTTGTCTTGTTTGATACATATGGCAGGACGTCCCTTGAACACCTCGCAAGGCAGGTGTCCAGGGGGCATCCGAAAAAGATCTCCAAGCCACCTTAGCTTACCGTATGTCAATTTTAAAGATGATAAACTAAACAAAGCTCTCCTAGCTATTGTTATATGTACTAAAATAAGGTTAATCATTGCGCTGCAAATTCCCAGGAAGAAGTGTAGGCTTTCAATAAAACTTCACAGAAAAGCCTTTTTCAGTCAGAGACAGGTGATTCATCATCATTTAAAACTCCCATCAGATGTGGCGTTCCCCAAGGTTCTATTCTCAGTCCCTTAAGGTTCCTTTTTTTTTTGAAGAGTTCTTTTTGATTTGGTCAGCAAATCCAAGATATTCATTTTTTGGTATCCAAACTATTTTTTTCTTTTATTAAAAAAATCGTCAAGGGTTATTATAGATTGTTTTGACATTTAGAACATTCTGGTCATGCAAAATATAAACTATACACTTGGACTGTAACAAATTAAACTCTGAAACTTGTATATAGATGACTGACACATTTATTTGCCAATTGCTAAAAACAAACACAGAGCCCTCTCCTCTCTGCAGTTTGTCCAAAATGCAGTTGTTCGACTTTTAACAGGGACCAGAAAACATCAACACTTAACAACAATTCTTGCATCTCTGCGCTGGCACACTGTTCTTTTGGAATTGATTTTAATATTTTATTGTTGGTGTTTAGAGCTTTGAATGGGATGGCTCCTCAATACATTATCAACTCCCGATTTGCACTCCGGCATGTGCTTTGAGGTCTGAGGGCCATCTTCAACTAATAGTGCCTAAGACGAGGCTTAAAAGCGGAGGGGACAGAGCCTTTTCTGTTGGCCCCAGACTATGGAATACTTTGCCCCTCCATGTATGAACAATCTCCTAAGTAGTGTGTTTTAAGTCTCATCTTATAAGGAAAAGTCCGGTCACATTCAGAATACAAACTTCTGAAAGTACTTTAAGTAAGAAATTCTTACATAGTTTTCAATAAATGATAAGTGTTTTTAATTAAGAGTAATTTTCATGTGAGTGTGCTTCACCAGAGACATCCATGTTTGTCAAAGAGCACTACTGCCACCTACCGGTTTGTGACGTCACTGTGCGGTATCGGCTGTTAAGCGAGTCCCAGTGCTGTATCTGGTGTTTGAGATAATGCGCTATTTTCCATGATGGTGACTACCAGTGCACAATGCGAAGCAGAGAGTAACGGATTAAGGACGTATTTCTTCTCTGGCCAGAAGGTCGATGGCAAATCCTCCCTCTTCAAGTTGGCAATCCAACGGCAAACTTGTGGTGGATCATTAATTGGAAAAGTGAAATAACTAATTTTTTTTTCACTTTTCCCCGATGTATTCCAACATCCAACTGCCATGCACGTGGGCATTGTCAGTTTAACTATAGCTCTGGTGAATTTCAATGGCGAGGTCCTCTGGAAATCTTCAATAATTGTTGTTGATTGCAGATGTGTCTAGTAGTTCCCATTCATTCTGCTTGTAAAGCGGAGAGAATGGCACTAGGCTTACCGCACCGTGACGTCACTGCCGGAAGATGTCAGGAGTGAGGTGTTACTATATTTGGGTGAAAATGGCTGGTCCTGGACTCAGTGATCGAAAAGAAAAATTATTGTTTTTATTTTTTTGACTGATTAACACTGAAATAATTAAGTCACAGTGAACAATTTAGTTTTAAGTATAAATAATGACCCATTGATTATTCCTTGCTGATCGGACTTTTCCTGCGTGTTTTTTTGTTCTATGTACAGCACATTGGAAACAGTTTTTGTTAAATGTGCTATATAAATGAAGTGTATTGGAATTGCAATCTAAAAACCTTATGAAGTCATACTTCACATCCCTTTTCCTGATTTCAAGACATGCTTAGGCTTTGTTGTAAACCAAATCTATCATGTTCAGCTATTTATATCTCAACCTACAACCTACTCTGGAAAATCCAATATACTGTAGTGTAAAATACAATTTTACTGTAAACCGGTCCAGACAATTTTGCCCATTTTAAAGGATGAGTAACATTTAATATTTTGCTACAAAACAATTGTAAGCCATAACAAGGCTTTGTTGGGCTTCTCTCTAGAGCTTGTAACTCAACATTTGGAATAGAAAAAGCTTCCTGAATGGGAAGCAGAATCTCTTCAAACTTGGAAAGCAAAGTACAGTGGGTTTTTTTTTTTTTTTTTACTTTTTAACTGTTTAACTTTATTGGAGCAACACTCATGTAATCTGAGCTATATGGAAGGAACCAGCATCAATGTTATGTTCTCAAGATGAAAAGAGAGACAAGTGATGAGCTTTTCCTCAGACTTGTGTTCATTTAGAATGAGGTGTGTTAGGAAAACAGAGGAGGACTAATGGAAAAGACAGCTGTTTTACCTTTAGCCCCACCTACAAACTCAGCAGGCCAATTCGCTCCAAGTTCTGCACAGCAACAAGGCATTGCTGCTGTTTTAACTGAGAAAAAGCAAAAGAAACATTAGGACCCTGAGTTCTGTAAGCCATGGCCTACTTTTAGCTTTTGTCTCAGCAGAACGAGCTGCCAAAAGGAGAGTTGATGATGTGGGAGTTAAAGTGTTTAAATTGTGGTTTCTGCCTTGATGGCTTGTATACAAACTTTGTTGGCATGTGATTGGTTGGAAAGATAACTGCATACATTTGTAAAGTAGTCACTATATCTGACTAAATGCCTACACTGTAACAGGACTGTATTTGAAGCTATGTTCTCTAGATGTAAAAAACACATTTTCTATTCAAATAAATGAATTATACACTATTTGTTTTGAAATTAATTGTGAAGCTAAGCAAAGAGTCTTACTTTTAGGAGTGTGAATACATTTTTGATAGAGACTAACAAGAATCCAGTTGTCTTGATTTGGCCTAAATCCTTAATCTCTTAAAAAGCAACAGATAATTTCATAATTCCTGATTTCATTTAAAGTATAAGCCAGATTTCAATAGCCTTACCCCACCAGAACTGGAAAAAAAAGAAAAGAAAATAAAGCAAAGAGGCTTTTTAGATTTAGTTGATATAATCGCAACACTGTCAAAATTATTTATACTGTTGACCTTTCCTAATAATTATAAAAAAGGAAACTTCACCATCTGTGTCAAACTGAATGAGAGGGTCCAGGCTCAGTTTACTGCCGGGTTCAAGTCTCTGTATTAACAAAAGAAAAATACTGAGCATGTACTTGTGCTCGTTGTCTTCTGCTTATCTGAGACCGGGTTGTGGGGGAAGCAGTTTCAAAAGAGATTCCCAGACTTTCCTCTCAAAATGCATCTCCACCATTTTGGCTTGGAGAAGCATAAGGCGCTCCTAGACCAGCCCAGATTCATTGTCCTCCAATGGGTGCTGGGTTATCCCACTTGGCCTCCTACAGGTGGGATGTACCTGGAACACTTTTCAAGGGAGGCATTCGGCCATTCAAAAAAGGTTTCTGAGCAAAATCTGCTAACTCCTCTTGATGTGGAGGAAAGGCTGCTCTACCTGGAGCCTCCCCCAGTTGACTGAGCTCCTCATTCTGTCTCTGAGAAAGTGCAATTCAGTTATGATCTAGATTAAATGACCATAAGAGAGGATTGGTACCTCTCTCATTGCCCCTAAGGGCTCCCAACTCCAAACTCCTGGTGTACCCCCCACAGGGCATCTCAAGTTCCTCCGACTGTTGGAACACACCCTCTGGTTCCTCTTCATATGGAGAGGAACCGCTCAGTCTCCCGTCCAGAGGCACTGTCCCCGATCTCCATGTAATCTTGAAGAGGTGTCTCAACCAGGCTCGGACTGGGAACGATTTTCGGCAGCACAGTCAAACGCGTGCGTCTCAAATGTGAAACACAATACGAATACACATTGTGGATTAACCGATCTATGTTCAAGCATCCTAAACAACCAGACACGGGGACATGTTGTTTTAACAATTTGTACAATGGCTAGAAGATAACCCAAACTGTAACCATCAGAAGAAAGGAAGCTTCTTATTATGTTGAGAACCAACTTCGGAACCCAAAAACCTATAGTAAACTGCTAGAACATTTAGAGTCATCACTTAAAGTGAGCCAGTTTTACATCAACTTGAAAAATGGTGGAAATAAAGTTTGGAAGAGCCAAACAAAGGCTTTAAAACATAAGAATGAAGCTAATCCAAACTGGTTCTGAAATGGATAAAGGAGACTAACATCAATCTTGTAAAATGTCCCTCTTTACTATAAAAAAGTATAAGCATAAAAGCTGGTCTATCCAAGGAAACCAATCGAAACAGATTTGACTAAATCTGCAAAACAGGTCAAAGTTCACCAAAAATGGTGCCAGAAGTTTGTTGATCAATAAAGAAAATTAGTGTGACTGAACTAAAGCCTGGCTAGATTTCTATTGATTGTTGTGCGGGTGTATTTATTCCAAGATGTACTTATGTTTTAGGCCCCTTGAAGATGGGAAAAACAGCCAATAATTGATATATAGAAGTTTCCAAAGCCAGAGTGTTAGTTCCCTGTAGAAGATTTTCTGCTGTGGGAGGGAAGTAATAAACAAAAACTGCGCTCGTGTGCAGCTGGCATCATTCATCACTTTACTCCTCCCACTGTTTGAAACTTTTTTTTTTTTCTCTGAAGTAACTACTGAGTTCAGAGTGAGATCAAATTACCACCAGCTTTTTTTTCTACAACTTTTCTTTAACTGTTACAACAGAACATTTTCTTTTATTCTGATGATTCAGCTGAAAGTCTGCTACAGTCTTTCCCTTACTAGCTCTAGAAATCAATCTCAAACGAGACAAAATGCCAGAGAATTTTCTAACGCTGCCTGTTTATAAGAGTTTTCATGCATAAGAGACAAGCGATCGTACAGCTGCATGAGCTGTGGTTCTGTTTCAGACATCTGATGGTACTAACAGGCATGAGGACGGGGTGTTCTTTGATAGCTTAGGTCAGGACTGAGATGTAGAATGGAAATAATGTGCAATGTCCACATGTCTCAGAGACTACGTCAGCCCAAATACTGCAGTAAACATTCCCTGCAACCAGTGCACCATTCATTAGTAACTCTTCACTTCAACATTCTCCTCATTGATAAAGTTCTTGAGATCTTTAAGTCAAATTAAACCAGTTTGTCTAAACCTTTATAGCGTTGATTACAAAGGAGACCTCCAGAATACAAACTGAAGGTCTATGAAGACTGAAGGTGTACAGATTTGCAGCCTTCCACATTCAGTGTTGAGTCACTAATCAACCTGGGATATCTGTTTTTAAACTCTAACGGTATTTTCATACGTTTTAAGTACATAAGGTGTTAAAGAAACCTTTTGAGGTAGAGGAAAAATAGAGGTTGGCTTTGTTGTCATTATCTGTTGGCTTGACTCAGAATAGACATTAGACTGACTCTTTAGCCACCAGCTTCCCTCTTGGTAGCTTTTAGATTAGAATAGAATATAAAAGAAAAGAAAAGAAAATACCTTTATTTGTCCCACAATGGGAAAGATGTAGTGTTACACCAGCAAAAGAATATAGCAAAGGTTCTACTGGAGTTTTCTTCCTGTTAAAAGGGACTTTTTCCTCTCCACTGTCGCTACAAGCATGCTCAGTGTGAGGGATTGCATTCGAGTCAATGAGTCAATGCAATCAAATGGTTTTCTTTAGATAGAAAACTTTGTATCAATTTGACTGTATGATCTGGTGGATTGTAAAGTGCCTTGAGATGACATGTGTTGTGAATTTGCGCTATATAAATAAACTGAACTGAAATCGAGTTTAACTAATATAGAAACTGTGCAAAATTATCAGTAATGTAACAATTTATTTAGGTTGTTGGGAAAGGTGTGTGATGGTTAAGGAAGGAAAAGATCTATGATTCCCTGGTGCATTTAGGGTGCCTTTCAGTTAGCCTAACCTAAAGTTAAACATCATAATGTGTTGATTTTATTTAACTTTAATGTCTTACTGCAGAGCAGCAGAGTAAATCAGGAAATTGATAAGTGGCTCATCATGAACATATGGCGACGGTATAACTGTTGAAATTCTGCAAGGATTACATAAAAAAACATTGAAAAAAATAACCTTTGTAAGAAACTCCAGAAGACTCAGGTGGAGGTATTTACAAACTCACCAAACCACAGTATGTGAGACTGAATGGTCGTCTGTTGAATCAAGAAGTTTGCAGCACAAAAGCACCACAGGGGACAGTACACTTACCCTTCCTTTTTACTCTGCACACCTCTGATTTCCAGAACAAAACAGAATCCTGTCATCTGCAGAAATACATAGGTGACTCTGCAGTCATTTGGTTGATCAGAGAGGAACAGGAAGATGAGTACAAGGAAGTGGTGAACTGTTTTGTGGCATAGTGTGGACACCGTCATCTGATCATGAAGGTGAACAAAACAAGGGAGATAATTGTAGATTTCAGAAGAAGCAGGAACAACTTGATTGCTATTGTCATCATAAGAGAAGAAGCTGAGGTGGTGGAGGAGTATAAATACCTTTGTGTTTATATGGACAAACAACTCGATCTGAGATTTAATCGTCTACAACAAGTCACTGTAAGGAGCAGACTACTTCTAGAAGAATCTAAGATTCTTTCATGTCTATACCAATAATGATGCTTATCTTCTATAAGCATTTTGTAGAGAGTAGGATCTCTATGCTATCATCTGGGATGGCATGTGGCAGCATCAGAATTTCTACAACAAAGAATCTTTATAAAATTAAGAACAGTATGGACGATCCTAATCATCCTCTTCAGAAGACTTCAGTCCAGAAGTGTCACCAGTCAAAAGTTTCTCCAGATCCATGGTATTAAAGACAGATCAATACAGGAGATCCTTCCTACACCTAAGGACATATACAGTAGTAGCCATTCAAAATTTCCCCACTTTCCTTGGAGGGCCCTTGGCCGGTCCCTTATAATTTCTTTTTAACATCAATCTTTGAACTAAAATATTATTTCTGTTAAGATTTGTGGACATTAAGATCTAAAGAGAAGTATCATCTCCTGGCCAGACCCCATAACTCAGTGAAAGGGTGGAGAATAAAAAAATATGCACGCCCAGGAGAAGGCCAGTGGCTGAAAGTTGAAGGGGATTTTGCCGGGAGCTGCAGGGAAGTGGGCTGCCATTCGGCTGCCATCTGACTGGGAAGGGCCATTTTGAATGGCTGCTATTGTACAGTAAGTCATAAAAAAATGAGAATTAAGACAATATTTACACCCTGTTTCACCTTAGCTGGCAGTAAGCAACAACCCCCCAAAATATCATACTATGCTGTGGACAATCTTTGCCAACTCCTACGTAGCATATCTTTTAGTAGCTGTTAGCCTGAGTCATGAGAATCAGTTTTTGTGGATAAAACACAGACTTTTCATATTCAAATTGTTTTCTTAATGTGTTGTGTTACACAGCTTGACCTCCAGAAGAATCCCC
Source organism: Cyprinodon variegatus (assembly GCF_000732505.1). Lineage (NCBI taxonomy): Eukaryota > Metazoa > Chordata > Actinopteri > Cyprinodontiformes > Cyprinodontidae > Cyprinodon > Cyprinodon variegatus. The sequence continues at coordinate 991,164 of NW_015150598.1, forward strand.
CCCTAATTTTTAAACCAGGATCAATCCATTGTCCAGTTCACTTGTAATTGAAAGGACCATTAACCTTCCAGCAGGAACTTTTTATATGGAGGATGTCTACATTTGAAAGTTGTGACCATGAATTTTTGCAAAACTGTGAAGCGAAGCCAATGTTACATTCTCAAAAAATGATCAAAATGTTTACTGGAGTAGACCTTTTAGCAGCAACATGTTTTAAGTGATAGTAAGGATGTATTAAAGTCATGTTTCCATTTAGCTCCAAGCCCATCAGCAGGGATTTCGGTAAAGTTGTGAGGAGAGCTCATTTCCAGCTAATCCAAGAGTAAACAACGCAGAAGTAGACTGGACAAAAAGGCAGAAGAGGAAATAGCTAGATGTGTCTTTGTACTTTAGATTGTAGTTGTGGATTGTCAGATTTGATGAAAATGCTGGGCATTTCACCAGGATAGTTCGACATCAGTGAAAGTAATCCCCCTGAAAAGCTTTTTGGCCGATTTGAAGGTTCTGACAGAATTCTCACAGGCGCTGTTGACTGAACGCGGGCTTCCTTCACTGGAAAAAATCTCCCCTGTGCAATCTCCTACTTTTAGTTCGACAACTCCCCTCCCCACTCCCCACTCGTTCATGACTGCCAAGACAGTGATGACTTCCCCCTCTTTCCTAACATGCAGCTTCATGGTCCTGGCCCATCTGCTGAAGCCATCTTAAGCTCAACAGACATTTTGAAAGAAGAGATTATCCTGTGAACCAAGGAGAAAAGAAGGTGCAATGTATTCAAAATTTCATGTTACTAAAACAGATTGCTAGGGGAGTTGTTTCAGTTTGCAGAATATCTTTACATTTGATCAAACTGGCTAAAGTCAGATTTCAAAAGTTATCAATGTGTTTTAATCCTGTCTTTTCAACAAAATTGCCAAAGTGGAATTCAAGCGGCCATCTCCTTTGAAAAATAGACTACAATATTAAATGAGTTATTGAGGCAAATTACCAGAAATCCGTAATTCTTCAGAGAAATAAGCATCTCAGAGAGCTGTCAATCTACCCAGGAGCAGACACTGCAACAGATTCAGTCCATGTTTAGAGTGTAGGGCGAAAAAAATTCAGAATCTAAAAGCCTCAGTAAATAAGTTTAAGTTCACAACAGAACATTTCTGGAAAAAGTTTAATTTCTGAAAGTTTAATTTCAAATATAAAAAAAAAACCAGCACCAAGCTTCTGTTTCTTTACCTTTCATGGGACCAACAGTAAAAAGGGACCTAGCAAGGAACAGTGAAGGGCTGTGTATACTCCTGCAGCAGTATGTTGCAGTTAGCTGTCGTAGGTATGACGCAGATATGTTTAATTTATGCACAATTCTGAAGCATGGTATGCGCTATGTTATTCCACGGCACAACGCAAGAGGGAAAATCAAGAACTAGCTAGGATTATGGGTGTCCATGTGTCGGTTTGACAAGCTGGTTTGCCGTCTACAACCCCTCATCCAACGCCAGAAGACACACAGTTCACTGGTGAGTATTCCCGAAAGACCGGCTGCATGTTTTGCCGTCGGGTGCAAACCAACACATCATTGCACAGAGCTACAAACTAGCATCCTGTATGGTGTCTGGGATAGTGTCCGAGGTGTACCTGGCGTTGTAGACTGTACTACAGTCAGAGTTTCTGCCATTAGGTACCAAACAAGAAATATGCATTTTGTAGAATTGACCAATCAGAGGCCTCCTTTCTCTCCTCCCTGCGATGCTATCTGCGGCACTGTCTGCGACCACCTTCAATTTTGGGAAGGTGCAGGTTTCAGCCTCATCGTGCGTCTTGTGTCATGAAGCATACGGGGGTAACGAGGGGCGATCAGCCTCTCACAACCAACTCCTAATCAGGAATTGTAAGGTCTGGAGAAAATCAAACATGTTTGAAATTCAGTTGGCCTTTGTAAGACGTTTGTGAGCAAATGTTGCTGTTGAAGCACAGCTACGAGCAATAATGCAAATTTGCAAACAAGCAAGTTGGTCTTCTTCCAGAATGACGAGTCTGACCAGCGCAATTTCTCAGTGCTGAGTCTGACATGGAGTGTCGGGCCCGAGTGTCTGGCAGTACAGTGTAAGAACATGCATCATGAGCTGTAAACTTTTAAACCCTGTGGTTTTATCCTTCAGTTTGAGCTGTAGCTGCATGCAACGTTTGTACCCTACAGTGAATGCCCTGCTTTATAGAAAGCATAAGGATACCGATTCGGACAACACCTAAGAGATACTGACACCTTTGCTTTGGCTTAAGAGTCCTTTAAACTCACCTGCAAGCTGCATTCCCATAGTATTTTTGTGTTAAAAAAACATATGAGTATTCTTCTTGTCCTGCTTCAGATTCCAAACTCCAGTTCAAGGCTAACCCAAAACAGGTCAGCCAATCATTTCGCAGTATTTTGGTTTAAGGTGGGACATACAGTTGGGATACAAAAGACAGATAAATAAATATGATAGCACAGAGTTATATACACATTGCTGCTTCTATCAAATTTGTTTAGTCAGAATACATTATTTAATCTTTAAAAGAGAATCAGAAAGAGCATGTAAGCGTGAGTTCTCGAGGTTTCCCTTGGCTCATGCTGCTACATCAATTCCTAATGTGATTGGCTAAAACCAAACGTTGGTAGGCGAGAACTAGTTGTTGCATTGCCCAATCAGTTTGGAAGGTTCTACAGAATGGCCCTTCTTTCCCCGAACAGATTCGATTGGAGCAGTCTAAGATGAACAATGCGTGAGACTAAGCCTGAGGGCTGAATGTTATCAATCTGCCATTCCAGGTTAATAGTCCTTACTTATTTGATATATTCTGAATGAGTCAAATCCTCTTCTTTCTTTTCATTCAAATGGTTGCTAATATTTGGCCTAGTCAAAGCACAGACCTCAACCTGATTTATATGTTGTGAAGGAACCTTGATCTCGAGCATGTGAATGGACATTTTCTAGCTCATACAAGAATTGACCAAATTAAGTTATAGATTACAGAGGGTTTTTTCTTAATAAATCCCTGATAGAAATATTAAAGTTTTGAAGATGACTTCCTGTTTTTTTCAGAGATTTTTTTGCACATTGGAGAGCTTTTTTTTCCCATCTGATTTGACCTCAATTATTATCAGTTTATAGTATTCTTGGTTTCTGTTTTTGGTAATTTTTACCTTGGTTTACCCATATTTCACTTTTGCCTTCTTTTTTTTTTTTTTTGGTCAATACTTTGAATCTCCAGCAATTCAGCAGTTTTTGTTAATTTAGCTCATAATTCAGTTTAATCTAAGTTCCCCCTGCTTTGGATTTTGGTTTGGGTTCAACTTTAAGGATATCTTGGGAGAAAAAAACTAAAATAACTCCCCATTGCCTCCTGGAGGAGCGAATTGCTCTAAATGTGCCGTAATTTCTGTTTTTGCTTTTATTTTCTCTTTATCATCTTTTTGCATTAGGGGAGTTGGGTTTAAATGATGATGGAGGCTTATGGGGTGGAGTTTCAGACAAGTTCACACAAATTCCTCAACCAATAGGACTGAGGAGAAAACACACAGTCATCAGTCACAGCTTCAGACAATAAGCTCCTCTAGGAAGACATCAAAGGAAATTTGAAAGGATTGGAAGAGAAAAATGGAGTATGAAGATGATATTTCTTGTAAGCTTAATTAACTTGAAAGGCCTTCTCCTAGTTTCCAGAGATTACTAAGCCATTCAAGCTGTCCTTAACAATAATCACTGATGTGTCTTTGAGTTTATTTTCAAAATAGAGCCACTTTTATTTCTTCAAACCTTCATCAGGATAATTAAACAATCAGATCACCAAATAAGTTCTCTATGGTGGGACCAATACATGCTTTTACAGTGCAGTGGGCAATGATTTTCACCTTCTGGAAAAAGTGAGGAGGACTGAGGCCACAAAGCCATGAGTCACTGGCCAGATATCTTTTAGGGGGTTGGAAGTTATGTGTTTGACTGCTGAACTCAGACTTTTGTTTACTTTCCAGACAGAAGTATAGTGAGGCACACGGAGGGGAACGTGGTGGATGAGAACTTATCTCACTTTAAAGTCAGATGGAAAGAACTGGAGGGAAAATTTGGATTTCAATGAGTATCAGAGAGAGTTCAGATAAAAAACGTAAACACTATGAATTTCAACAAAAACACAAATAAACACCTAATAGTGGTTTTAAAGATATTGGTTATCAGGATTTGAGAGGTTAACATGCAAACGAAGAGTATGTCAACAGAGCCCATCATAAGTTATCAAAGGGGCTCTTTGCATCTAGTGGAAACTGTACAAGAATGTGTTTGTGACCAAATGCAGATGAAAGCTTTAACCTCCTCGTCTTATTCATTGTTAGTCATAAACATTACCACTGAGGGTTTCTAGTGGTGATGGACTCAAGATGGCTGTAAAAAGGCTGATTTTCTTCCATTTATACAAACCTCAGAGTTATGGTCTCCTCTTATGTTGATGATTACTGGTAGTAAAGGACCCATGTGAAGAGAATAGCTGTAAAAAATAGTTACAGGTAAATTTTTCAGAGAAAGAATAAGTCATATACACAGGAAATATAATCGATAGTCAATGGAAGAATCTATTGATGACAACCAGAGAACCTAAATACATAGTGAAGAAAAACAATGAATATAGAGGAGCAGCTGAGGCAGAGTGAAGGCAAGACAGCTGAGGGTGGAACACTAATTAAAAGTGTCCAGATCACTTAAAGGGGAATTTCATTTTTTTTTTTTTTTTACACTGGGCCCTTGATTTTACGTTATTACATCATGCTCTACTCACCCATATGAGTTTTGTGTCATTTGGAGCTGTTCTGAAGATATTCCGTTAGGTTATATATCCAAGTAATGTCCTCATATGAGCAACGACTTGAAGGCACAAACTAAACTGTTCATAATTTATTCTTGATGGTACGCCAGCATTCATAACTTGTAGGTGAATCACTGTCCCCCAGACATCTGTGGTTATGTTTTTTATGTTTATATCTTTTGAAAAACAAAGCGGCGCGTGTATGACGTCATCCGCGCGCCAGAGTTTTTTTTTGTTTTTCAAAAAAACTTTATTTAACCAATGTACATTACACCAGGCAGCTACGCTCTACCTCTTATATATATTCGACTAGCTAATCTGAATGGTTAAATTTCATTTCGAGAGCGAGATCATCTGTGGTAGTAGCACTAGACATCTTCCAGGCATGTGAGTAAAACTAGCAGCAGTTCAGCGGACAGGAAGAATGAATGGTAGCTGGCGCACGCGGATGACGTCATACACACGCCGCTTTGTTTTTAAAAAATACAAATATAAAAAATATATATAACTGTGGATGTCTGGGGGACAGTGATCCGCCTACATGTTATGAATGCTGGCGTACCATAAAGAACAAATTATAAACAGTTCAGTTTGTGCCTTCAAGTCGTTTGCCCATAGTTAGACGTTACCTGGATATAACCTAACCGAATATCTTCAGAACAGCTCCAAATGACACAAAACTCATATGGGTGAGTAGAACATGATGTAATAACTTTAAATCAAGGGCCAAATGAAAAAAAAATGCCATTCCCCTTTAGGAAATGCAAACCAAGGACATAAGATAAAGAAAAAAGTTAAAAAAGACAGAAAGTAGAGGAAAACAGTATCACAATAACAAACTAAAGGGCCCTGTTTATTTGTGTCTTTAAAAAAAAATCCTTTTTCTATAAAAAAAATAGTGGCCTTGATCAAAGTCAGTTACAGGAAGTGTAAAGCCTTTTGGACTTAAGGAGCCACCATAGCATGGGCCTGCAAGAATACGTGTTGTACTGAAAATCTGATTTGCATTGTTTGTGCTGTGAGTCAGGGCATTTATAGAACACAGTCTCCTTGGAGTTGTTGCATACTTACGCTTGCTCTGCTCCAAAATTAGGGATAGAATTATGCAAAGTTGAGTTTAATAAGCTACTCTTGACCTACGCAATCATTTTGCTGCTGTAATAAAGGCATGACTAGCCATAATACAAATGTAATGTAGCACTCAGGATTTCCATGATGGTTTTCCTCCATTTCCAGGTTTGTGCATCTAGTCTGTTCAATTGGAGCCACAATTATCACATGGGGCTTTTAGTTATCTTTTTAACAAGTAAAATGGGACAAAGGACTGCACCAAATGAAACCAAACAAGCAGACCAAATGACTTTCCAGGTGTGAATACTAATATGAAGAAGGCAGATAAATAACTAAAGCTAAAATCATCTAGCTGCACCAGAGGCTTGGTCCTAAAGTCCCCATGTCAACCCATCTAATGTTGAACTTAATGCATAAAAAACAGCCGTTAAGCGCTTTAAAATCCTTCACCACCAAAATGGTCATAAAGAAGTAAAATATGAAAAGCTAACAAGTTTGTCCCCTTTTAGCTACCATAATCAAAGATGGTAATAATGGAATCTTCTGTTGGGTACACTGCTACCCACAGTATATATTCATTTAAAACTCATTCTAATCCATTGAATGTGAAGGAGAGTCAGTCAGAAAAAAAAAAAAAAGATTTGAAATCATAGAATTAGAATTACAATTTAAAAAGGATTTTGTAATTGCACGCTTTAAATAAAATTATTATTAGCGTTCTGCTGCAGTGTTGTTACTACAGCGATCCTATGTATTTCATCAGAGATCTGCTATCCCTTTTTTTGGAGTGTGCTCACTGTGTGAAGGGGTTTAAACCAGTTTATTTCTACTGGGAGACAAACACAAACCATAACCAAAGTTGGGAGTTATTAAGTGAAGAGAAACTTTTTCTGTTTTTGCTCATGTTGAACAACCAAGATATTGTACAAACTTTATCCTGATCACCAGTAAAATGTTTAATAAAACATGAAAAAAGAAGAAACTGAATCTGTGTGTTAATTCGCCTTTTGTATTTTCCCTCTGCGTTTGTGTGTCCTGAACTCTGATTGTTTCCAAACAGCTGGGAAATCAGTTCTGAGGTTAAGCAGTAGCCTTTTCTGTTTTCCTTCACTTGTTTTTGTCTCTTTTTCTCCAAGTCATCGCACTTTGTTTCACCCTAAAAAAATTTTCCTGGGGTGACAACAGGTGTCCTGCAGGAGGTTGAGCTAAGACCAATTCCAATCCTGAACATATTAATTACGTATATATAAACTGAAAGGTCTAGAGATCTGTGTCTGGGCGATACAGTTTGTCCAAGATTTCTTCACTTCTAAAACTAATAATAAGACATAAGTCAGTTCAAGCAAGCTAGCGATCTAGAAACAGACTTGGTTTGTTTGTGAGTGTAGCTGATTTGATACGGATTTAAGGAATTTTTCATGGCCCCAGGATTTGCTGGATGCCTGTCAAACTATAGATCTGTTTGATGGGGCCTCAGAGATTCCCTTGGTCTAGGGGAATGCCCAATTAAAGAAGACTTGATGAGAAAGTCCAAGCAAAAAAGAACTTCTACAGATCGGTTTCAGCAGCAGCAGCAGTCTAGATGAAAGACATTCTCAACCTCTTTATGTGATTTAATATGCAGAGCAGTCTGTACGTATACATCATGCTTGCAAACCTTGTCCTCTTCAAGATGTGTGTTCAACAACCTATGGGGTCAGTCCACATCCACCGTCTGAGCACGACTGCAGAAACCCTTTTGGGTCGTTGCCACTATCGGGAGGGGTCAAAAGCGGAAGCACCAAAAGCCGTGACGTACAAGCATTCCCTCTATCCTGAGTCGTTTTATGCACCCTCCTTCAAATCTTAGCTGAGAACCAAACCTCCACAACTGGAAGTTCATGGTCCAATTATCCATTTATGTTTTACCATATAAAATCTTTGGAACTTCTCTTCCATTTTTTTGTAAACTCGTGCAACAACAACTGCAGAACATTCCTTCCAGCAGAAGCAAACTTTTCCAGCCCATATGGGGCTTCTGCTTTACAGTCCATGAACCCTCTAGTTGCCTGGATTGTGACTGTGGGAGATGCGATGGAAAACTTACGCAGGAAAAAAGAAAAAGTGTTGGAAATTCTTACAGTTTAGTTGTGAAAACACTAAAAGACTCAGAGATAGGTTTTAAAAAAGAAATGCGGCAGTGATGTAACTATTTTACTAGGATATGAGCCTTTTCTTTCCACAGCCTGAGGGCTGGGGTGCTGGGGGGGGGTTCACGGTCGTGATATTCCAGTTCCACAGATGTGTAAACCAAACCCTGAATGTGTGTCTGCTGAGTGGAGTGGGGGTCTCCTTCAACTCAAACTGGAATGTACTGGAGTAATTTATCACTCTGAGGTCTGTGAGTCAAGACGATGAGGAAAGACAATGTAAAATTCCCTTAAAGAAAAAGCAGCCGTGCCTCAGAGGCATCTTAAAATGCGCTGTTGTGTCGTTGCTACAGAGGACATAAGAAAATGAGACGTCGTTATAACGTGACTGAAGTTCTGATCTACAGTAAATCATTAAAACGTTGACTAAAACTAAAACAGCAGTTATCACCTCAGCCTCCCTTGAGTCCCGAAACAAAAGTTTGATTTGATTATCCTCTCCAGCGAGGCTCATTCATGCCTGTGCAGATTTATCTTCATGTATACAGAGACCTCTGCAGCTTTATTGTAGAAGAAAAGCTGACCTGAGGCTGGCAATGTTACAAATAGCTGATAGGTGAGTAATGACAAGCCTTCAGAGTTATTTATTCAGCCGTGTCAGGATGTAGTTAAGACAGGCAGGGAGTGCTCCTCAGACCTGCCTGCACTGATCTGTCTGTGTGAGTTTTATTTTTGACTACGAGGCATTGACGATGTGTTTACTTTCTCCGCCAGATATTCACAGAGAACTCCTTCCTTATCTTGTACGGACATGCAGGCGTAAGAAAACTGAGAAGCTGTATATGCTTAATATGAATTTCAATAATATACAAACCTTAAGGCAATAAGACATTTAGTATCCTTTTGAGCTTTTAGCCAATAGAGAAGTGATCAAAAGGGATTGTGGACTTCTAGAGACAGTACTCGGTCCTACTTAAACTTTTACAGGTCTTTATTTTAAAGGGTAACTCAGCCCAAAATCAACATATTTTAGCAGATTAACTATTAATCGGGCCTACTGGATGCTACCATTAAATGCTAAGTTTACTGTATAATCTTTTAACATTTTGAAGTTATCTTGTTTTTGTTTTCAATACTTATCTTAAAACCATCTTAGTGCTGCCTTCATAAAGTTGAACTCTGATTTATAGTTAAATGTTTCTAATCAACGGTATACTGGTAAAGATTTTATTACCATAGCCCTTTTTTTTCTGTTATTTAACAACTCCCACCAAAACACAATCCTTTAGCGACTCATGCATTGCGCTGATGTGGCTCCAAACGGTTTGTGCATGGCAAAGTCAGAGTGTCGAGTTGGAGCATCACACCGATGAGGTTCCAGGCCACTATAAAGAGTGAAATATCCTGCACCTCCACAAGAGCTGTTCATGCCTTAACCTGTAGAACTGGTTAGAAATGTAAACATTTACTCATAGCATGTGTTAAAAAAAGAACATCTAAAACTTATAAAAACATTGACACATAGAGAATCTCCCTATAACTATTTTGTGTATCTGGTTCTGTGATTTTGTGTGATGATTCTGATGTTTTGCTGTGTACTCAGCAGTCTAGTTGTAACAAAAAAAAAGAAGAGGGTGGTGGATTTACTTATTTATGTATTTAAAGTATACAATAATAGTCTTCTAACCTTAAGCAATATGCATGGTATGGTTGTTACATGTCAGGTACGCCGGTCATTGACCCTGACCGAGGCACCTTACAGTAGAACTGCAGTCAGTTCCTGGACTGGCATGGCTATCATTGCCCCTACATAGTTAGGGACCATAGGCAGATCTACTGGGGTGGCATAGGGTGGCAAATGCCACCCTAAATGACAGCCTTGCCACCCCTGCTGCCACCCCAGTTGGCGGTAGGGGTGGCAAGGCTTATAAATTATGGATAATTTGAGAATTACGACAGCTAATTTCCAATGTCGGACTGCAGTGAATGCAGCACGAGATGACGCGAGAGCGACTGAGACTGATTGTTTTGAAAACCGAGTGGGGCAAAGCGAGGGAGCCAGGGGTCATGGGGAGAGGAGACACAGGATGAAATAGGTAAAAACTCATTAACTATCTATCGAGAAATTAAATTATAATTAAAGCACAATGTTGATAGCATAGCTGCAATGCTGATTTTAGCTGTTATAGTCATGTCAACTTTATGTTATGCTCTCTGGTGAGCCTTTACAGAGATGTTACATTTAGTTTTGGCACCTGAGAAAATCTGATATTTCCTTTAATAAAACCAAAAGTGTTAAAAGTACATTTAAAAATGTGATACTGGTGTAAATCCTGCTTAATACGAAGCAGTGTTGTTTCTTTTTTTGTATATATAGTATGAAACTATGACCTGTATGAACCTACTCACAAAATGTTTGTACTTTTTCAGACTGGAAGCAAAATGTATTTTTATGTTGCTTCTTTTCAGATTAGTGGAGATTTTGATGTAACATACAGTACCTGCCTTTTTGTTGATTTGTTGATACAGCAGCTCTATCTACAGCATATTTACATGCATGAAATATCCCTTTCATGTTGCCTTAACTGCTGTATGTCAAGTTACTGAGGAACAAATGGGGTAAATGTGTGGTCAGAGTAAACAATACATGGATGTCCAGTACCTTGTTTGGGTCCCTTGACCCATTTATTTCTACTGTGTAGTAATTCTTACTTTAGTACAGCTCAGTCCATAGATCTCTGATCGGTAACTTTTTCTTTCTATAGTTTCTTCTTGTGCAAACCCTTATTATGCAAATTACCCTTATAATGTAAATTACCCTTATAATGTAAATACGCGTGGATGTTATGTTATTTTTACTTTTTTCTTATCTTATTGTGTTGTGACTGTCACTATGTGTAAAGCTGCTGCTACACTGCAATTTCCCAGCTTGGGATAAATAAAGTACATCTATCTATCTATCTAAATGCTGCAAAGCTGCCTCTCTGACAGTCAATCTCACACATCTGCG
>NW_015150598.1:1004217-1010549 GCF_000732505.1 Cyprinodon variegatus
TATCTCCATAGTTCTGGTTTGCTTCTTATTATTATTTGGATTTTTGGATTCCTGCTTTTGTTTACTGTTTCTCAACATTAAACTCCAAGAAATCTCCTCAGCCTCTCTGCCTCTGCATTTGGGTCCTTCAAACCACAACCAAACCCTGACATGTACTTGATCGTTTTTTTTTTTTTATTATTCTGATCCATTTATGAGTTAAAGCACTTTTAATTGCTTTTCTCCTAAAATGTGATATATAGATACATTTTCCTTACTAATTCCGAGATACTTGTAAATTAAATCTGAATTCACCAATGACAAAAAATGTCTTCCCTTTGACTGTTATGAATAGATTGAATTTGGGAAACTGTGTTTTCTGATTTCATGTTCTTAACATAAATAACCAACATACACACAAAGTCAAATTGTAGATTGGAAACTTTAAACTTTTTCTAAATCCTGTTTTCCCCTTAAAATGTTTTGGATACAAACTGAAGGTTTTCCTTCTCATCCTCACTGCTCCTTAAATCCAGTTACACAGTAATTAGAAACCATTTGCTGTTTGTTAGTAAGCTGGCATTTAAAAAATGTATTTACTTTTTATTCATCCCTTTATAACATCCAGGAACACAGTACTTTATATCTAGCTTTTAATGCCCAGAGTGAGGAGCTGGATTATAGATTTCCCTTCAAACTGCCTTTCTACATCTAAAAACACAGGCGGGGCTTTGAGCTGCTTTTTAGCCTTTCATTAGATGTAAGTCTTTGTTTTAAACATGACTAACCCTTACACCTCCAGACGCTTCTTAGTTGCTAAAGGAAAAAAAAACTGACTGGTTTACATTTCAGCACAGCTGCTTTCAAGCTTGAACTGTTTAAACTTGAGAAATCTGAAAATGCGTGAAGGAGTGACTGGAGGAAAATAAAGGGAGCGACTCTGTCAAGCAAAAAACAGAACATTGGTCTTGGTTATTCTTTACATTAGACGACTCAGTGTACAGGAAACCTTTAGAAAAACAGGCAGCATGCTCTACATCTGGAGGGCTGAACCATTTAAACCTCTCTGAACTGGTGCAGTCAGTCTGCTGCTGGTAATTAGCACAGAGCATGTTGCATTTCTTCCACATGAGCTGCACAGTGATCCAAGCTGAACTGTAGGAGGGTTTATTAAGTCCATCTTAAGAGCAGCTAATTCATATCCGCCTGAAATTCACCTTTAAATCTATCCTCTAGGCCAAGCTTTAGTTTGAAGCCAAACCAGCATTAATGTAACCGAATGAATGAATTTTACAATGCAGTTTTGTATGTGAAAGAAGCTCCTGGCTCAGCTATTTGTCATTCCAGGGAAGATATAAAGATAAATGCAGGCCAATACATGCTGAGATGCTCTTCAAAAAAAAAAAAGATCCTGTTTTGATTAAACAGAAAGCTTTAAAAATAATACTCAATTATGATTAGGAAGAGTTAAGTTAGATTGAATCTAATCTAATCTAAATGAATCAGCTAAACTATAGATGAACCTTTCTATTGTCATGGTACCAAGGAAAAGTTCTGAGACCACAGATTCAGTCTTCACTTAAACAAGATTTTTATTTTGCCTTTGTTTTGGAGGTTTTTTTTTTTTCTTAAAAAATCACAGCAGCATCACAACTTTGCATGAAACATCTTCAGTCTTTAGATACTTTGAAATTTGACATCAGTGGTTTAGTCTTGGTCCTGCGTCCTTCAATGACTTTGTCTTGACTTGATTTCAGGGTATATGGACTTTATTATAACACTACATACATGCCAGCAGTTTTTTTTTTATGATTGGCTGTGTGATGAGCCTGGTGATGTGTTCTCCTTTGAGACGTCCATGGCGTCTGTTGCTGAATCTGAAAGTAAAAAGAGTCAAAGAGCACAAAGTAAGTTAGAATCAAAAGGTTTTACCAAACGGAATAAAAACAGACCTGATCAATCTACCAGATTCTGGTCCTAAATGCTCTGTATGCCTCGATGTGCTCAGCAGCCAACAATGATTCTCTATGGCCCTGTTCCCACTAAAAGCAATGTGGCCTAAATCTGGTCTTTTTGGGGTCAAATAATAAACTAAGACAGTTTGGAACTAGAACAAACACTCAGATCTGGGCCAAATCTCATCTTTTCAAGTCGCTCCAAATATGACCCTGAAACAGACACATTTGATCTTTTTGAATGTGACTCCAATGGGAACAAACGAGGTGGACTTGAGCAAAGTCACTTTCTGTTGACAATTTTCAGAACTTTGTGCCCACAGTTCAAAGAAGTGATCGCAGTTAGCCAGATTAACGGCTGCTGTGAAAACCCGGTTAAGTGGAGGAAGAGCGGAACATGTGGAACGAAATGCAGGCCACACTTTTTTCCCGTTATTTTATGCAGGCCAGTTAGTTATACGTCAGCTTGTACACCTAAATTCTGCCAATCATATATCAACGGTCATCTGTCAATCACATTTTATTCAGTCATAGCATCTTGATTCATATGCCGCAGCTAATATACACAACGGTTGAAATAAGAAATAAAAATAAATTCCTTTCCCATTGAGTTCGGTCCCAGTGTTCACGGGGATGGACGTCTGTGTCTTCAACAGGCGTAGAGCTAACAGAACTGGCAGCGTTGCGAAGCAAGGGACCAAGCTTCTGCCACCCTGGCGTCCTCTTCCACAACATCTTCGTCCCCACTTTCCTCCTCTTAATAAAAAAGGTTTGACAGAGGAGACTCATCCACGACCTCCGACACTAAACTCCTTCTCTTGCATGTTTCCGCTGTCCATAGCGTTCCTTGACAGTGTCGTTGCTAAGTTCGACTTGCTCCCAATGGAATTTCTCACTGGGAACCTACTAGCACTAAGTTGCTAACTGGTTAGCTAGACGCCACAGTCACATTCACTTTATTCACTCGTCCAAAGTCGGGCACCACTCGGGAGAATTTAGAAATGCAACCGTTGGAACAGCCGCTTCCCTACAACTTAAAAGGTTTCCATGAACAGGAAACTGGGCGCGCTGATAGTCAGTCAAAGGGATGTAATCTCAGCCAGGTAGCCAAGGTGCATGCTCAGTCAGAGTGGCAGCATCCCCACACTGTCGCTTAGATTGACATTGATATACATCTTCACAGACTGAGAAAATAAACCAAATAATAATAATAAATCACAAATCTTGCAAAGAAAGACTAATCATTGGACTTTCATCTGCTGGTTGAAAAATAAAGGACACGTCCTCCATCATGTTGAAGGAAAGACTTCATCCTTCATACTGATTTTAGGTCATTTTTTTCAATGTTTTCTTCGTGCATCAATAAACATAACTTCTTTAGCCTTCAGATGTGTCATGAAATTAATTTCCAGAAGCAACTTAAGATCTCTGTTAACAGCATCCTGGAACCTAACCCCTGCATTAGCTTCACATCCCACAGATAATTATAACAAGACATTAAAATCCTTCCTGCTGAATGATCTCCTGCCATCATGAGCTGAGAGGGTCTGCAACAAGGAGGAGGAAGAAACATCAGGACTCTAATTAAAACAAACTGCCTCTATTAAATTCCTCAACAAGCAGGAAGGTAACAAGCAGCCGGAATCCATCATATCTACTGGAAACTATTACTGGTCTGCTGTTCAGTGCTGGGAGAGCTGACCCAAACCAATGAGAAAAAAATTACATTTAAATAAGGGAACTGGTGTCAAAGTTACACTTTGAACAGACTGACAGTAATACCTGAAGGTCTGGAGGCAGCAGAGGATGAAGCAATGTTCAGGAGGAGACCAGATCTACTAGAATGGATCCAACTGCTGGTGAACTTAAAGGAATAGTACACCCAAAACATGATTAGCCTTCATTTTCTACTCACCCCCATGCTGAACAACACTCTGGAGTACTTTTTTGATATCTCAAATGCATCTGGAGATCTGGGAGGCTTCTTGCTGTCCGCTGACATTCAAATAATGGAGGTCTATGGCGCCCGAGGCAGAAAGGTCCATAAAAGTCCACAAAAAACGTGTCAATATTCCTCCATACTGCTCGTCCAATGTATTCCAAGTGTCCTGAGTGGGTAGCATCCAGAATTTACTCGAAACGAAGTCATTTAGAATGTTTTTAGAGCATAAACAGTAGTGTATAGGATTTCCTAAAAGCGTGCGCCTGCGCGTTCACGACGCTACGGAAGCCGGCAGACCAAACCAGATGAAAGTGCGCATTCAGCGTCTGCTCTGCCGATAATGCAAGCGTAGAAGAAGAAATGTTTACCTGTGCAAAGAAAGAAACAACGAAAGAAAAATGTCTGAGGACTTCAGTGTTGAGGAAGAGCATGAGTTCTTTGCCGAGCTGAATGCGCACTTTCATCTGGTTTGGTCTGCCGCGGTTTCCGTAGACTCGTGAACGCGCTTTTAGGAAATCCTATACACTACTGTTTATGCTCTAAAAACATTCTAAATGACTTCGTTTCGAGTAAATTATGGACGCTACCCACTCAGGACACTTGGAATACATTGGACGAGCAGTATGGAGGAATATTGACACGTGTTTTTGTGGACTTTTATGGACCTTTCTGTCTCGGGCGCCATAGACCTCCATTATTTGAATGTCAGCAGACAGCAAGAAGCCTCCCAGATCTCCAGATGCATTTGAGATATCAAAAAAGTACTCCAGAGTGTTGTTCAGCATGGGGGTGAGTAGAAAATGAAGGCTAATCATGTTTTGGGTGTACTATTCCTTTAAGAGTCCAGCTCCTTTTCATAGCTTCTGCTCCAGAGTTTCTTGTTAGCTTTGTGGCCCAATAACTTTACTATTCATCTCCATTACAACAGGATTTTTTTTCCCTTTGCTAAATTATACTGCATTGAGGTTGTTCATTTTGTAGCAGAAGCAGTCCTGAAGCTATGTTGCCATCTAGTGGAGTTATCATACTTTACTGGGCTGTTGTTGAGTTGTTTCCTTAGAAAGTTCTGCCTCCAAGTTTTTTTTATGCTCTAAACTTTAGTCTAAAGCCAACTGAGAACAGTTGAGATCACAAGCAAGGACGTAAATGAGTCTTTACACTTAAACCAGGATGTTCTGCATGTTCTTTTTGTCCCATTTGATTTGGCACTTTATATAGTTGAAATGTTTCATAAACTGTTTTTAGATGTTAATTGTAGGACAGCAGTACATGAAAATTTCTGGCTCAAAACTACAAATCAAGATTTGTCTGTATATCAATAACATCATTTAGCAGACATTTAATGTATTTTTGGAAAATAAGCTGGTGAAGATTCTCAGTCGTTCAGATCATAGTCATTCCAAAATAAGAAAATTAAAAACAATCCACTGGACTTTGTTTCTACGTTTGAAGATGTTTCGCTACCCATCCAGGAAGCTTTTTCAATTTAAAATATGGAATTTGGAAATATTTTGGAAAATAAATCCATTTTAATTTTCAACACAGAAGTTGGCTCTACCACTGAAACAGTATCTGAGATACATTTTAATTTTTCAGATATTTTTTTGTAAAATTTGTCACATTTTTTCCTCAATTTGGAGTTGTTAACGTGTCCATTACAAGATTTATTTATGAAAAAATAAAAACCCATAAAGTGTGACGTAATTCTGAACTCAAAAATCCAACTTCCGAGGCGAAGTGAAGGCATCACATTGTTCTCCAAGGTGTAAAAAGTAAGAGATGTTTATCTGAAATGTCTCAGATGAATAAACATGGTTCAGTTTTTCATCTCATGTCCGTTAAACGGTCCAACCCTTCAGTGAAAGCTGCTCCAGCCTCTCTGTCCTCCCCCAGTCCTACTGCCCCTCCTCGGTCCTCTCTCCATCCTCACTCACCTGTGCTCTCCTTCGGCTCCTGTCGCTCTTCTCCCTGGTCCCCTGGAGCCTCGTCCTCGGACCCGGACTCGTCGTCCAGCTCCTTGGGGTCGATGAGTCTCGGTCTCCCGGCTCGGAGCCTCAGTCCCTCCTCGTACCACTGGCGGTAAGCGCTGACCACCGCAGCCCGGGAGCAGCCCACCATCTCGGCCGCCTGCGAGACGCTCAATCCCAGCTCCCTGGCCACCACCACCTGGCCCTTATCAAAGTCACTCAGCTCATTCTGCTCCATATTCCAGCAGAGTCTAAATCAGACGGTTTATTGGATAAAACCAAACCCAACAGACAGTATTTACTCTTTCAGAGGCTTCTTCTTCTTCTTTTCTATCATGGCGGATCGCAAGCAACTTTAAGGTGCATACCGCCACCTACTGTTCATGAGTGTGTAGCAACATTGTTTTACATGTATTAAATTCTATTTTTTTTATTTTGTATTCTGAAGATAAATAAACAATGCTTTCCTTAATCTATAAATATCCTTTA
>NW_015150598.1:1012180-1016028 GCF_000732505.1 Cyprinodon variegatus
CTTATTTGTGAATTCCATGAAACAAGACTTGTTTGCTGATAATTTAAAACCCCATTCATAAGACCATTTTTCTACTTTATTAATTGCTTTCTTAATATTTCCTACTACATTTTTTATATTCCTTCCTCTCATCCATCTCTTTCAGAGGCTCTAATCGAGCTGTCTTTTAAACATACAGCTGACTTTTCTTTAGGGGAAATCCACCATGATCCTGTTTATCGCCACCTACTGGACTGGAGTGGGACCCACCGAGAATTTGCTCTTCTTTTAGGGCGGATGGCAACTTTAAGCTGCATACCACCACCTACTGTAGTGTGTAGCAACTTGGACTCACATCACCTAAATACTATTTTCAAAATTTGAGTTAGGAAGATAAATAATGTTTTCCTTTCTGAATAAATGTTCTTTATGTTTCCTTCAATTCCCAACAATCTAAGACTCCATTCCTGAACTGTCCTTTCAACTATTGTCGTTAATATCATCTTTTCTGACTCATATGGTCAATTCATCATCATCATCATGTTCTATGCTTTCTTTCTCTCCACATCACTGGTGAAGATTCTCAGTCATCCAGGTCATAGTCATTCCGAAAAAGTAAAAAAAATAAAAATAAAAAACAATCTTTTTTTCCCCCCCAACTTTTGAAGACATGAAGCTTTTTCAGTTGTTTGTTTAATAACTTTAAATCTGTATTCTAACAGAAGCATAAAGTCTATGAAGGACCTAGAGAGTTCCTCCATAAAAGTCTACAGTTTAAAAAAAAAAAAAAAACTACATCCAGAACACCTTTAAATATATATATATATTTCAGACCATTAAACCAATTTAAATATCAGAAAATAGAAGCTCAGTCATGATAAACATTTAAACTACTGGAAAGGTTATCTAACTTAATGATAATGTTAATGAACTTTTATGAAAAAAAATGTTAAACAACAAAAAGGTAAATAAAAACAAAAATACATCTTACGGTTCATTTAGACTGGAGCACTCTGCCTCCACACTAGAAGATGTTATGATATATTTGTTGTCCATTGCATAAAAACTTTTAGAATTCATTTATAATTTTCCTATATCAAATAACAGTTACTGTGACAAATATGTTCAAACTTATTTTTGTGTCTGTTTCATGGATTAGTTTTACCTGCCGCTTGAAAAACATCAGCGCCCTCTTCTGGTTAGGGTTGACCATTGCACTTGATCGATTTAATTTGTTTGAATCACATGATTAGTTTTTTTCTATAAAAAACAAATCTGATGTTTTTCTTTAATTAATCATAATTTTACATCCATAATCCCAAAATGTATTCCTGGAATGTAATTAAACATGATTTAAAATGGATGAAAACATGTATAAATGGCTGTGTTCATCTGTTTGGTTTATCATGATTATGAAAAGAAAAAAGTACACTTATGGACATAAGCCACCCTTTGTCATACTCTGAAACATAGAGATCCTTAAATATTTTATATAACTGCTTACAGAATTGCAGAAAATATAAAAGAATCCCTTGTGGCAAATCAGTTTCCTTCAGTCAGAAATATGGATTCTGCTTGTTTTTATTGTGAGCTGTTTGCTCTGACTATTCATGACTTAAGTGGTTCTTCTGCAAGCCTGCAGGTCAGATTTCATTAGCGGTATTGATCTGCTGGAGGCAAATGTGAAAAGAGATGAGTGAGAGGCTTTTAAGCCTGGAGGCAGATGTGTTTCATCATTGGAAAAATGTTTGAGACGATTCCCTGAGATGATTGAAAAAGCTGCAGCGAGTGCGATTTCCTTCAGCCTCTACAAGGCAACAGATAAAGATGAGGGCAAATCAGTGGAGAAACAGAAGGTGCAGCAAAGGGGATGTCGTCAAATGAAAGAGTCTAACAAGATATTTAGTCTGAAAGCTGTGAAACTGATCCTGTCTGCACACTTACTAATAAAATAAGGAATTGATTGTTATTCAAGATGAGGAGGACCTGTTTGAGAGGCTGCAGATTAACAGAGGATACCTCATATAAAGACTAATTTGTTCAGAACATTTTAAAATCTCAGTCATGTATTACTGCATCATAATAGGGCCCATTCATCTATGACATTACAGATTTCTGCACCAGTAGCTCACTCTGATTGCATACTTTCGCATTAAATTAGGAATTACTAGTAGCTTTTATTTTCTGTGCTTTACACTTTGTTTTTGGTTCATTTGTTTGTCAGCTTCAAAATATAGTGGATGACTTTTCAAATTAGATGGTTTAGGTTTCAACTGGATTCCAAAAAAGTATAACGCTGAAAAAGTATGCTTTTCCATGAATTCAACAAAAATAAAATTGACTTTAAATGAAATATAAATTATACAGGGGTTACACTTTTAAATCTTTTTAAGTCAAAGTTATTTTGATTATTTGTTATTTGTTTAGAGCTGCCTTTGACTGTTGAAGTTAAACTGTAAACTGAGGTATTTGAGTTCACGGTTGTGATACAATTTCTTTTTATTGGTTTTGCATGTTTTTTTTTCTTTAATCTTCATTTGCTTTTATATTTCTCTTATTTTATTATCTAATTCATGTAAAGCCCTTTGAATTTTCCATGTACGGAATTGTGCTTTACAAATAAACTTGCCTTACACTATTCCAGAAAAAGAACAAACAAAAAGTATGACAAAAAAAAGTCATACTGTAGTATTTTTGTGTGAAAAACCGTAAACAGAGAAAGTAAAAAGAAACAATTGGGCAACCTGCTGTCAGTCAGTGTTGAGATGACATGAGATAAGATTAGAGATGCTTCTAACCAACATTTATATATAAATATAAAACAAACTGTATCTTTGTTCTTGCAAATAATGAGCAAATTAGAGAAAAAATTTGCCTTTGATTTCAGAGCATGCATTACTACTTTATAAAAAACAGTTACGAATTAATAAGCATAATTGTTACTTCCAACACTGCATGCAGCTATGTAAGTGAGACATTCCGCGCCTACAGGCAGGGTCTAGGCATTGTTGATGCAATCACATCATTTTTTTCAGAATCCAAGACTTCAACTTGAGCATAAGTTGTAGTTTCTCATGGCTATTGTCTAAAAGCAAACCTTGGAGGCGTTCCTTCGCCCAATCCGCTCATTTATCAGCGTAGTTTGGCTTCAATTCGGATTCAGCTTTAATCTACTGAAACTCATAGGATACATAAATGCTAGTGCACATGCACAGCAATGGAAACAAATCTGCACAATGGCATTAGGCAAGCATGACAGTTTAGATCAGCAGTGGGCAATTCCAGTTCCTGAGGGCCTGTATCCTGCAACTTTTAGATGTGACTCTGGTTCAGCACACCTGAATCAAGTAATTAGATTATTGAGAGGACTGAAGGAACTGACTGCATACTGAGGAGGTAAGTCAGCCCTTTGATTCAGGTGTGTTGGACCAAGGATGGATGAATGCTCTGGAACTTGAAGCTGAGAAAAAATCATCCACCAGACCTTCAATTGTTTTCAGTATTTACCAAAAGAAGACCAGTTTACCACAGTAATTCAAATTAAATTAAATAAGATATTGCTCATACACCCGATAAGCCAGGAAGTTATGCAGCAAAGCAAGTCAGCATTTCCCCTGCGGAGGTGTAAAAAAAAAAAAAAAAAAAAAGCAAGGAAAAGACCAAAATCAACAGCTAAAATGTTTGAATAAACCAGATGCAAAGATAGATAAGACACCAGTAACACATACAATATGAATGCTGGTGTTAACTGAAGGAGTTAAAGCTCCATGCAAGTTAATGGATGCATGACTAAGTATTACCAGCAGATGGAGACAAAGTACAACAATGTTTATGTCTGCAGCTGCATAGGTTATTTTCAGGTTTTAAAA
>NW_015150598.1:1016840-1018879 GCF_000732505.1 Cyprinodon variegatus
TATAATATATTACATTTCTGACTGTATATCCCTGTAATTATTACACACTGTAGCTTTAATAAAACAACATTCATAAAATAGTTGAGGGAATATTAGCAGTTTATTTTCTGGGATAAACATCACTCATACAGTCAAAATGTCACCATTCATTACAGTCCTTTTGCTCGGTTAGTTATAAATTAACACTTTTTACCCCATAGAGAGCTTCTCTGGACTGCATTTTGGATATATATTTCATTTAAATCCTTTTCCTTAGTAGTTTTAATTTCTACGGTTGGTAACCAAACATCAACTGGTGACTGCATGGCAGCACTTAGTGCTCCAACCTTTTAACCACATTTTCCATCTTTTTCTACCACACTTCATCCTTCCACTACACTTTCTACTAATATTAATTTATATATCACGTTGTACACAGCCAGCTGTTGAGCAAAGACTTTGTTTGACTTATATCCAAACCATAACAAAAGATTATTATGCCTTAAAATCTTCCCCATCTGATAATATATTTCAATGTATCTGTGGTTTTGTAATCTTTATTAAATATGAGTGTATCTTATGAGTTTTCTTTTTTTAAATTAAATTACAGAATTAATTTACATTCAGATTATATCATAGTTTAGATTATTGCTTGGATGGAATACTTTTAAATTTCGATGTTTTCAAAGTGATTTGTTAGGATCTGTGATCCTGCATCGCCTCTTTAATCAGTTTGATCCATTAACTATTTAAAATAAATCAACTTTTAAATTTGAATTTAATATTAAGAAGGGAAAATATCTAAACTAAGGATAACATAACAGTCACAGGTGAAAGTATTTTTTTTCATCAGATGTTTCTTTAATAACGACAAAGTAACCAAAAGTAAATAACTGGAATAATTCAGCATGGACAGGAACAACACAGGAGAAGGAAAATATGATAATTACAGAGTCTGGGAGAAAAAAACAACACAAAAGTGTAAAATTCTGATAAAAACAAAACATGTTGACGAGTCAGTGGGTTAAAAAAATAAGTCTGGAGTAGTAATCGATATCAAAAGGAATGAGGCGACGTAAACCAATTAGCCGATGTTACAGTGAAGCTGAACATTGGAGTTAATGGTACATTTATTTTGCTTGTCAGCTTGTATTCGCCATATAAACAGGAATGTGTCACCATCACAGAATTCACACGGATATGAAAACTCTGCCACAGAGTGTACCATTGGACATATCTGAATATTTACATCTTGCGTGAGCAAGCAAAGGTACTCAAAACATCTCGTTCTATAAGTGTTTCTCTTCTTTGTTCATACAAAAATAGCTCTTTACTATAATGGATCCAAGTTTACGTTGAAATATCGAAAAACCAATCTAAATGCAAATGCATATAAACCCCAAGATGACAGGTGTGACATCTCGACCATGGAGTGGATTTTGGCACTTTTTCATACAAACGAGTTACAGATCTGCCTCGAAGGGACGTCTACTCGGCATCAGCAGCGGCTGTCAAGCGGGTCCAGAGAGAAGACGGTTCCCTCTAAGGTTAGTCCCATTTTGAACCCCTCCTGTGGGGAAAACAAGCAGGATGATAAATGCTGCTCAGTGCTGGCTGATGAGCTACGACAAACCTGTTTTATCTGGAATCTCAACGTGAGGAAAGTACAGAACAACAACCAACAAAGGTCAGCAGCGAAGGAAACTGTTTGAAACATGCAAAGTCATGCTTACTTGCAAGGTCATGCAAAGTCATGCTTTACAGTTGACTGGATGCAGTTAGTATCCAACATAGAGTGGAAATCAGACCAGTTTCTAATGAAGAAATAAAGGCAACAACAGCACACAGGCTAAAAGTTAAACTCATGAGGTAAATCTCTTTTAAGGCCTTATGCAGTCCTCTTTGGATTATGCAGTTCTTGAAGTAATTGATGTCATCCTCTCAGAACTAATGCTAACCGTAAAAGTAACGTGATTAGGGATGCACGATATTGGGATTTTGGCCGATATCCGATATGCCGATATTTTAAAACTCATGTAGCCGATAACCGATATCGATAC
>NW_015150598.1:1019420-1035891 GCF_000732505.1 Cyprinodon variegatus
ATCAATTTTATTAATAGCTTATGATAGATACAAATTAAAGCTGGGTGTTATTTTTTTTTTCGTTCACTGTGGCAGTAACAGGGTTGTTGATAATTTATAACATGGTCCAGGTCAGAGGTCATAGATTAGCCGACCACGGACAATATAAAGTAGATTTGAGCAGATATCCGGGCCCAACCCGATTTAAAACATTTATAAATTACCGCGTGTTGTCCAACGACAGTGTCTAACTTTACTTGCGCCGCTTCTCCTGTAATTTGTAATTTTGTAATTTTATTAAGGATCCCCATTAGCTGTTGTAATGGCAAACAGCTAGTCTTCCTGGGGTCCACATTAAAAACATACAGTAAAAACAGTTACAAATATCAAAATTTCCAAAAATGTAATTTCTTAAAATTACTATAGGAAGTACAAAAGAACCAGTAATGTGTTAATGTGGTAAAGCCTTCTGGAGCTTCCGAGACCAGGCTGCATGTGATACATATTAGCCAATGAGCTGTATCAGCCAATGCAGCGAGACATTTTTAAAAACAGCAGGCAAACCTGTGGCAAGCTGGGTGATGAGAAAAAAAAAGAAGAGAAAGTGTGGACTGCTGGAAGAAGCGTGGTGAACTGGTGAAAAAAAGTGAAATGGTGCTCAAAGATGACCCTCCACATTTAGAGGATGTTTGGCTCAACCTGCTGCTGTGAAGCAGGATTCTCCACCATGAACAGAATCAAAAATAAATATGGATCCAGGCTCAAAATGAGCTTGATATGTGCTTGAGAATGGCTTTGTCTCCATTCACACCCAGGTTTAAAGCCTTGCAGGACAGCCTAATGCCCACTGCTCTCATTAAGCCATAAAAAATAAAAATAACGGCCAGTTCAAGTTTTTTATAAAATATGTGAATCAGGAAATTGTCAATAAACAAAACTAAACAATTGTTGTTCTCTAAAACAATTTAGATTTTAAAATAGAAAAATTTTCAAATTTTTTAAATTTTTTTTATTTAGAAATTCAATGTATAACATGGATGCACAGAAAACCTCATTTTATTTCAGTGTTAAATTCTGTTTAAAGTAACGGATTATAATTAAAAATGTCTCTGTAAATCTACTGGTTGATGATTTTCTTTATTCGGACCCCGCTGATTTTTAATTGGTTACCTCTGGTCTATGTGAATACATGATACTGATTGGCTGCAGGGTGGGTGTTAAAATCCGTGCCTAATTGTTCTTAATTACTGCGTTGGCTTAAATGCTAGATTGTAACGGTAAACGAAAAGACTAAACACGACAACAGCTGCAGACTGCCAAGATTTTAACAGCAAAAAAAATTTATTTATTTGGTATTTATTTATTTTCTAAGTGACCAAGGTTTAACGGGACATCGTCTTTTTAAGTGTTGATTATCAATGAATGGACTTCATGGAAACAACCGTCCTGGTTCACATCCATCTTGTCCTTTGATTTCTGGTAAAAGACGCCTTGTCTGGCCTTTTTTACCTTACTTATTGTAAAACCTCTATGCTTAGAACAAAAATCTACTGTAAGTGCAATCATTACCAACTAAACAGTAAAACATGCTAAATTTTCTTTTGCATGCAAGACATATATTCCTTTAAACCAAATCACATAATCTGCAATAAATGAGATATTGCATGTTTATACACCGGCCTCCATAATATCAAAGACATACAAGCATTAAAGTGTAATTATTTTTGATTTAATTGTTTATTTAACCATGTAACAGAATTTATCATCACTATGAATACATATAAAAAAAAAAAATCTGGAAAAAGAACATTAATTCAGGGGGTGGTCGCCCATATGAACAGTTAAAAACTCAACATATCAGTGTTCAATGTAATCTATTGATTAGCCAAAGAAAGTAAAATAAGTTTTTATTCGCTCACATTAACCAAACAGCTACAATAAGAACCTGGAAGCATCAGTGAGAACATGCAGCAGCGGCAGTCACAGCATGCTAGACAGGAAGCTGTCACTACACAGACAGCAAAGCAAAGGGTACAAACCATCTCTGACGCTGAGAGGGAAAAGGACAGGAGACAAATTCCGCTGTTAGTAACCAAGGAAAGGAAGAAAGAATGGAAACAAATTCAAGAGCAATGTTGCCCCCTGCTGGCAACAATAACAACAGAAGGATGTGCCGTATGAGTGTGTTTGTGTGAGCATTGTAGCCAACAAACCTGACCCAGCTCTAGAAGTACTACCTGGAGGAATGGGCCAAAATCCTAGCAAACTATCTGACTCATGTCGGACAGTTTTTAGAGGGATTTCCAGTAAATATTATGTAATTTTGAATGTAGAGAAAGCTGGAAAATATATTTCTATTGTTCTGACATTTAGCAAATAGAAATATTTTTGGTTATTGTACCTAGAAAAGTAAAAAAGAAAGTCTGTTTCTTTTTATCCCCAGCATGTGAATGTGCTGTTTCAACTGTTTGTGCAAACAAAGCAGTCTGTCAGCAGAAGCTTACCTGCATCTCATCCAACTTTGACTGGATATCTGGAGGGAAGTCGGCCGCCCCACAGGTGAACGGATCAAACGGCTCAGCTCCGAACAAATCTTTGCCTGCAGACACCAAACATGGACAGACCGCTTCTTAGAGGTGCAAACCCTCACTTATGGCGGGCAAAAATATGAACAAAGCTGTTTGCTCACTCATGTCTGGGGGCAGGGTGGTTGGAGGAGGAGGAGGGCAGCCATTGCTGGCCTTGGTCGGTACCAGCGGTGTAACGGGAGAAAAAGGAACCATGTCAAAAACATCTGTGGACTGTAGTTTCATGGAGATGCTCTCAGCCTGGACAAAAAAAAAAACACAAACTGTTAGCCAAACCATCTGAACGCTCATCGTTATTTTAGTACAGAGGTGGGACGAAGCAGTAGGAAAACCAGAAACGGTAGAAGAAGAAAAAAGCAGAGGGTGTTTACACGAGGCCGTGGGATGCTGAATCCCTCGGTCGCTTTAGGAGGAGGGACAGTGGGTTTAGCAGGCGGAGGAGTTAGTAGCCCAGTGGAAACGTTGGAATCCGGAGAGCTCATAGGAGTGAGCGTGACGGAGGAGATCTCCAGACAGGACAGCGATGTGAAGCTGTGAAACCAGAAGAGAGAGGAGGGCCTCTGCAGCATGTACGCTTCGTTTGCTGCGTCCACGTGCAGCGGCTGACGAGAGATGATAGACAGAGAGCCACCACAGAGAAAGGGAGTGGAAGTCAGAGAGTTGCAGCTCATTACATTCACAGCATGATGCTACGGCTGCCCCAATTATATTTAGAGTATATCGTGTTCCTCATCGGACCAATCAGGTGTGTAATTGGTTTGCTGCCACAGCCTCAGAAACCCGCTGGCTGTCCGCAGACCGGACGGCTGGCTCTGAGGCCATGCTTAGAATAACTAAGGTGATATCAGCCTAACCAGCTGTGTCTCTACTATGGGAAGTTTGGTTAGCATTTCCAATTCGACTTTAGATCAATATCTGGATGTTTGTTTTAAAAAAAATCAGGTTGCTGCAAATATGATGGATGAAACTATTTAAGAAAAGTTAAATAATTTTAGCTCATTGATAAAACTCTCACAGCATCAAAAAAATGAACACCAGACACATGCGGTTTTAGCCCCATCATGTTTGAAGCACTCAGCCAGTTCCCTACAGGTCCATAGAGACAGTTTAGAGCTTAAATAAGACATAATGTAAAAGCAAGTTTCCGCAAATTCTCATTATAGGAAAAAAAATAGACAAAATGTCTTTTAAGTAATGCAGATGTGAGATATTTTGATTAAAATTGTCAAAGATCTCTATGCAGATGATCCAGAGGGAAAAAAAGGAAGCTAGTCAAAGTTTCTAATGTAAATATGCTGGTGAAGATTCTCAGTCATCCAGGTCATCATTCCAAAAAAGTTAAAAAACAATCCACTGGACTTTGTTTCCAAGTTTGAAGATGTTTTACTTCCCATCCAAGAATCTTTTTCAATTCAAAATGGCAGAAATACCGTTGAGTTTCTTTGCTAGCCTGTAATACCAGATACCTGTCTATGTCTCTGAAATGGGGGTCGTTAAAAGGAACCAACCTTAAACAGAGGAGGTGGACTCAGATTTCAGGTGTCAAAAACCTACAATTCAGCTATCAAGTTGATTCTGCCCCGCTATCACAACCCCCACCCCCTTACAGGGGAAAAGAACACCTTGCATGTTCAGTGAGGCCAACAATTTGCTCTAACCACCCCTCCTTTCAGAGACAAACACGTATCGGGTATTATAGGCTAACAAAGAAACCAAACGACACCCATTCTTAAAGGGGCAGACCCATTTGTCCCGTTCAATTTGCATGTTTTCTAAGCCAAAACAAGACGTTGTTTATATATATAGTTTTTTTTTGTTAAAAGGAAAGGTGTTCTGGATGTATGAAATGTCTTCAAACTTGGAAATAAAGTCCAGTGGATTGTTTTTGAACTTTTTTGAAATTTCTACTGTAAACTCTTACAGTAACAGCAGGGGGCGCTGACGACTGTACCACACTGTGCCTTAGAGCGTGACACAGATTGTTTTTACACAAGAATGTTTCTCCATTGAATGGATGGCAATAGAAATGAGGCAGGATTTCTCAATGAGTCTTTTTTTTAAGTCCTCTGGAAACATCTTTACTCCTGTACTAAAGATCTAAACTTAGCCAGTGATATTCAGGACTTTAAAAGTATAAAGTGTTTGAGCGGCATCTGCTCCATACTTCAACATTAACCAGCAGCCGTTTGCATCGGTGCTGAACTGGTTTGGGTCAGTACATGTAGCTCTTACTGGTGGGACATGAGCTATCATCAGCTGCTCCTCCAGCTCTTGAAGTTGTTTCTTCAGCTCAGCATTTTCTGTTTCCAGTTCCTGAATCTATAAAATGAAAATAAAGAAAAAATTACCAACATGAACTGCTGACCATTTTTTTCCTACTTTTTGTTTGTTTTAGAGATACCGTGTTTATTAAATGTTCATTAGACTTTTATTTCAAACCACTTACAGTACTGGAAATAATTCTTAAAAAGCAGAATTCATCCATCAAACATAGACTTTTTAGGGCTACATTTACACAATGATTCTCTCTTTTACAAGAAGGTTTGGTAGTTTTCTCTGAAATCCACCCAGCTTTGAGGTCCAATCCACAGGGAGCCCAGAGCCTGCTGGGTTTAACCTCTTTGTGTTTATGAAGAGGTCTCCTAAGTTTGTAGTTAAGGGAACATGAGGGCAATGTGGTCAATGTACTTCATTTCTCTAATAACCAATGGATGTAGAGTGCAAAGGTGCAAATCTATTGTCTCTTCCAGCAATTCCACACTGAGGCCTGAGCGATAATAAACCACAAGGAGCTCCTGGTTCACACGCTCCATTACGTGCATCACCTTGATTTGTCCCACCTCCTTAAGGCTCTGTAGAGAACATCTATAGGTACCTTTGGGCTTGTTTTTAGTCACACTGAGCTCTTTATCGAATGGAGAATTTAACTAAATGTTTCATTACCTAATTTTCACCTTTTTCGTTAAGTAAAAGCAAACACAAACTAAAGGTTCACCAAGTAACAGTGATGCCATGACGCTTTGCAGAATTGTTAAAGCTCCTATAACATGTTTTTTAAAGGCATTTCAAAGTCACCCTTAGGTAAATATATGATGGAATTATCCTTTAAGCTCTTATTTCTTATTAAATGTGGTGGTTTTCTTCCAACCAGAAAGAGGCTGGGCTTTAAAGGAAAAGTCAGGTCATATTCAGAATATAAACTTCTGAAAGTACTTTAAGTATGAAATTATTGAATACTTTTCAATAAATGATATGTGTTTTTAATTAAAAGTAATTTTCATTTGAATGTGCTTTAACAGAGACATCCATGTTTGTCCATGTTTGAGCACTACTGCCACCTTCCAGTTTGTGACGTCACAATGCGGTATTGGCTGTTGAGCAATTCCCAGTGCTCAATATGGTGTTTATCACAACACTCTATTATCCATGATGGCGACAACCAGTGCACTATGCAAAGCAGATAGTAACGGATTAATGATGTGTTTTTTATCTGGCTATAAGTTCGATGGCAAATCCTCCCTCTTCAAGTTGGCAATCCAACGACGAACCAGTCCGTGGAGGATCGTGAATCAGAAAGGTGAAATAACTAATTTCTTTTCACTTTTACCCGATTTATTCCAACATCCAACTGCCATGCATGTGGGCATTGTCAGTTTCACTAAAGCTCTGGTGAATTTCAATGGTGAAGTCCTCTGGAAATCCTAAATAACTGGTGATTGCATTTGTGTCAAGTAGTTCCCATTGATTTTGCTTGTAAAGCGGGGAGAATGGCGCTAGGCTTACCGCACCGTGACGTCACTGCTGGAAGATGGCACACTGCAAAAAATTTTAATCTCAATAAGTCTTTTTTTTTTTCTTAAAATAAGTGCATTTTTTCTTGACTTAAGGATTTAAGTGAGACACTTTGCCAATGCGACAAGACAATTTACATTTAAAATAAGAAAAAACAATTACATTGTCTTATTTCAAGTGCATATTTTCTATTTATCTTATTTTAAGAGTAGAAATACTAATTCCATTGGCAAATCTTATTTACATACTCACATTAAGGGTAAATACACTTAATTTAAGAAATTGTTACACATTTTTGGATCATTTTTGCAGTGCAGGAGTGAGGAGTTACTATATTTGAGCAAAAATGGACGCTCCCTGACTAGGTGATCGCGTTGACAATATTTTTTTATTTTATTTTTTTACTAATTAAAGCTAAATTCATTAAATTACAGCAAACATATTAGTTTTAGTATAAATAATGACCCATTGATAATTTCTTAATGACCGGACTTTTCTTTTAAAGCACCTATAGGAGCCACTTCTTCGTAACTTTGAGCTGGAATCATCGGCCTCTGCCTCCCATCGCCCCCTCCCTGATCAGAGAGCGTGGGTGTTTGTTTACAGTGCAGGCGGAGCGCGGTCAAGCTTGCTGCTTCCTGGAAGAACACTTTATGCATAGATATTTCCCATCTGCTTGTTTTCACAGGACAGGAAGTGGCTACTGCTCTGACTGAACCCATGAGGTTCAGGTTCAGTCGAGAGATCAGTGATTCCAGCAAAATGCCACTCTGTGGCAGACTGTGATAAAGGAATATAATTATAAAATAGTTCAAATGATTGATTTTGCAGGATATAGGCCCCTTATAAAGCAGATATGCGCCAATGGGATGGGGGTTACCATTTCCATTACTTGAGGTAAGTTAATCCATATTTTAAACACTCATTTAGAGAAATCCACTTCACTGTCCTAATAACTCAGTTTAAACAAACCAGAGGTCCAGGTCTGTGTTCCCAGCAGAAATCTAATCACAAACTGCAGTCTCTCATTAATATTCATTACTCTTGATTAATCGCGTACGTGGGGGGGATTTTAAAAAAATCAATAAGACACAAACTCCGCATTAATTGATAAAAACGTCAATGTTTGGACACGGAGGGGCAGCTTTTATTGCCACTTGAGCCGTACTCTTTTCTGCAGCCCCCCGATCTGCTTCCTCGTCTCCACGTCTTTCCCTCCAGACTCCAGAAACTTCTTGTAGGCCAAGTCGAAGGCCTGCCCGATGGTTAGAGTGATCTCCTCCGCCTGTAAGCAACAGGGTTCAAACAGATGATTCGCGAACGGACCTGAACTGTCTCTCGGGTACGTTGAGCGTTCGTATAAAGGAACATACACGTACACATTTTTCACTGTCGAACACGTAGCAGAGGTGCTTGTTGGACTCGGAGTCTTTGCAGATAAAAGTGAATATCCTTTTATCCGTCTTGTCGTCTGCACAGAAGGATATCCTGTGTAACTGACAGTTATGCTGCACATCCTGCAACACAAACAAAGTGTGGGTTATTTGCAGCCTATATTTAGAGGGTTTATGTCTTTCCCTGCATGCTGGTGAGAGGGAAACAAACAAATAAACAAACAAAAATATAAGCTGGACTCACTTTTGTTTTAGGATCAAGGATTTTGACTCCATAGATGGAGATCTGAAGCTCCACTTTTGGGATCTTCTGGCCCTCTGACTTCTTGATGTGCCTCTGAAACTGTCAGAGAAATGAAAAGAACATGAAAAAGCTTACTGGAGTAAAACTCTACTGTTCGTAATTCATATTTTTAAAAGCTGCAAGACTCGGTTTCTGAAATGTTCAGGTTTGATCATCTAACATTTAACCTACTAAATGAGGCCTTTGGGAACTGGGAGGAATCATTTCCCTGAGCATCATGGGATGAACTTATCAGGATGTTCACCTCTGGTAAGACTGTCAGCTGTCTGAGACATTTTCTCACCCTGGAACAATCTTCCTCTCTGTAGACTGATTCCTTATAACCCTCCCAGATCAATAGGCAGCAACAGCTGCTTCTGAGGTCTTTACTGATGTCTTTCCATTGTGGCATTGTGTGGACAAACACCTGAATGCTCCAGGGCATCTTTAAAAGAGGCGCTTGCACCGATCATTATGTTTCCATTCCATCAGCAGCCCTTCATACCGTCACTCTAAAATCCTCTTAAAGCTGTAAGGGCAGATTTAATTATTTTTTTTTAACACATAGCTTTATACTTTTATTGAATCCTTTGACGTTGGTTGTGTATGGAGTAAAATTTGTTCCGTGTTTGACCACATCTGGTAAAAAAAAAAGAAATTAAATCCAGAAATTAAACTTGGAACTTTGAACATAGATTTTGAGAGGAACTTTCTTAGATTTCATTTTTTCATAAACACTTATTTTAATTCTTTTTTACATTTCTTTTTTTTTTTTTTTTTTTTAAATCCTATTCTTTTAAAACTTTATTTATTCATTCATTTATTTTTTGTAGATGAAAAAAAAAAGAAATTAAATCCAGAAATTAAACTTTGAACTTTGAACATAGATTTTGAGAGGAACTTTCTTAGATTTCATTTTTTCATAAACACTTATTTTAATTCTTTTTTACATTTCTTTTTTTTTTGTTTTTTTACAAATCCTATTCTTTTAAAACTTTATTTATTCATTCATTTATTTTTTGTAGGAAAATTTAAATTATCTTTTCAGAACGAGTTTTCTGAATTGCATTATTTTCAGCTTTTCCATGGATTTACATGCTTTTAGCTTTAAGCCTAATTCAAACCCTTGATCTTGATCAATAAAAATGTTTCTTAATTTCCTGCAGACCAATAGAAATGCATCTTCACCCGTCACTCCAAAGTCTGGCGAATAGGTAAAGAAAATTATCAGGAAATTGCAATTTCAAATTAATGGAATTTGTAAAACATAAGATGAAGAGGAAAATAAAAAAAAAACATAACATAAAAAATATATAAACTTATAAATAAAATATAAAAAGATAAATAAAATATGAGAAAATAGCAGAATTACTCATAAATCTTTTTATTTATTTTTCATTTCTGGATATTTTTTTTCTTCTAATTTTCCTTTATAATACATGTTTAAAATTTGCTCTATAGTTGTTCTCTGGATGTTAGATTTACATAAATCATCAGACCTGGTAAGTTTTTCTAAACTGCTCATTAATTTGGCTTCAGAAGCTCAAATGTGTCAAATCCCAACCTGACTTTAAAGGAGATTCTTTTCACAATCTGCAGTCTGGCTGCAAACTGATTTATAAATTCAGAGTTTTTAGGCTGAATCAATTCATCTCTGTGTCATAGACAAGTTTAACCCACAGAAAGTCTATTTATTCATCTGTGTTTTCATTAAAAGCATGCAGGCATTTAACTGTTAGAGGAGATTTTGCGGGTAACTCTGCCTCAGACCAATTCTATTCTTCTGGAGGTGATTAAAGGAGGCATATTTGAGCTTGTCTTGATGGCTGCTGCTTCTGGAAGGGTAACCAGGGAGCTTCGGGCAGAGAGTGATCTCCAACATGAGATGTGTAGCAACAATGGAGTGCTAGCTTTGGGAAAACATGCCACCCCCACAAGGGGCCTCTCAGATTCAGCTCTTGGCAGCAGGAGTCTGGTTTGAGGCCAGCAGGCAGTCGGCACAGAGGCGTGGGTAAAAGGCTGGGAGGGAGATCTTCCCAGGCCTAAAGGTCTGTTTAAATGGTAGGAGTCTGGATTGATATTTATCCTGGGAAAAGGCCAAGGTAAATGTCATTCACTGGGTGAGTTCAGTAGGACCATGTGCTTAAATCCTGGAAAACATGTATGCTGGTTTAACTGGTTTTTCATGACTTTCTTAGCATCTGGTTTGCCAGTAAAACTCCATCATGATCCACACAGGCTGGGAATTTTATGTTTAACCTCACCAACACCAGGACATACCTCAATTGATAAGACACTCTGATAAGTTTAATACTTTTCCAATAAAATGGTAAGTAAATAAATAATCCAACAATCAGATTAGGTCTAAACAAACCCACAGTATGGCTGACTGAGGGAAAGGTTTCCAGTAGTGCTAAATGTGAGTTAATAAAAGCAGTTATCTAATATTTTATGACTTACACGTCTGGAAAAACACATATTTTGGTTACTAAATAGAAGTTTGTCTTGATTACCAAGCAGACATTCATTTAAAAGTATGTCCATCCATCCATCCATCCATCCATCTTATAAAAAAGTGTTTTCATATTTTATTCTTGATTAAAAATGTTTTCTAACTGAAGGATCTATTTATAGAAATTTTTGTGTGTAATACATATGAAAAATATACAGGCACTGAAACATTATTACTCCCTCTGAACCTGGAATTGACAAACTCTTCATTAATGATGTGTTGAGAAAAGTTTATATGACCCCAAATACAATTATATAATCACCAAATTTGTCCTTCAACCTAAACCAGATCTAGAAAATCAGCCCCCGGTATAATTTGTTTGGATTCGCCTTATCTGAAGCACAGAAAGTTTCTTCACTGTTGATGATTAATATTGATATAAATGGGAGTTTATTTACATAAATGTTTTACACAGAGATATTTAAGCATCTCAGTGAAGGAAGTGATTATCCGTCTGATGATGAATCCATCTAGCAGAGTTTTCCATGTACTGGGGGGGAGGCTGAGTGGACAAACTGCTTATCTTGCACTTCCAGCCATCAACACTTGGAGCTGGGAAAACTCCAAGGGCACCTTGCTGATGATGAACTGGAGGGGGGGTTTGTCACTCCCTCCCATCAGCCCCTCTGTCCCCTCCAATCTGCTTACTGACGACAACCTGAGCTCTCCTGGAGGCTACAGATCCGACTGAAGACTGATTTTACCTTCAGTTTCCTCACTGCATCCTTCACAACCTCTGTGCCTTTAGGGGCTTCAACCTCTGTGTTTCCAAGGAACTGCAGGAGAAAAAAGAGAAAACATTGCTTATGTAACACGGGTGCAATACTTCAAGTTCTGGAATAAAAGGTGATAAAGATGACTGTGTCTATATAACTTTTCCCATACAGGTTTCTCCTGCTTTTTACTGTTTTGTCAGACACACTTTCCAGATCTTTTAAACTAGTTTCAATATCAGACAAAGATGTTGGGTTGCAAAGTCATTTCTGAGCCTCTTGGACTCTAGAGAAGTACAGTGAGAAATTGATCCATAAATGGAGAAAACACAGACCAAAGGTGAACCTTCTTACCAGCTCCCAGGACTAATAAAATTACACCAAAGCTCATAAAGGAAAGTCACAGAATAACCTAGAACACCGTCTAAAGCTGTGTGGGCTTCAGTGCCACAGTTAGGGTCAGAGTTTGTTATTCAGCAATAAGAAAGAGAGACTAGGCAAAAATGGCCTCCAAGAGAGAGTTCTAATGCCAGAACCAGTGCTGACCCAGAAGGATTAAAAGGCCTGTCTCATTGTCAGCAAAGAGATCTTGATCTCCAAGACTTGAAATTATTTTGTGAACAGACGACATAATACTGCTTAGAAGCCCGGGTGTCATTACATCTGGTGTAAAACTGCTTAAAGTACCACATGACAAGGGGATGGTGGTGTGAAAAAACTGTTAGTTAAAAATTATAACATTCAAAGAAAGTTTCTGGGTGGTTAAAGTAGATAAAATGTTTATCTAGAGTTTATTTTTGGTTCCAATCAACTGAAACTACAATAAAATTCAGCAATGGAATATATGTGTCAAACCAACATTTTTTTCTTACATTTCTTGTTCTAAGATTATATCTGAGAATACAAGGAGCAAAAAACAAGAGCAGTCTCATCTTTTTTTATTAGTCTATATCATAGGTGAAGTTATCAATAAAACAGCACAAAATACAATTGTAAACATGCTATTGCAAGCATAACATTTGAGTTTAAATCCAGGTAATGGAAGTTTATGAAAGAATTTGCATCAAATATATCTTAAGAAACAAAATAAAGACTATTTTTGACGAATTTTTGAAAAGACCCGCCCTCTCCACTTAAAAAAAACATGCACAACCCAAGCACTGTGATGAGGACTTAAGATTTTATTCCTTAGTAACAGAAAATTTGATTTTGTTTTCTCTGTGCACAGATGGTTTTTTTTTTAGGGAAGAAAATAGAGAAGACAAAACATCATTAGTGTTAGTTTAAAAAAACAACATATAAATGAGGAAATCTGAGTTCATTATGAAATGGTAAAACACAGGAGTCCTGCATTGTGCTTTCCTCCAACAGATGGCACCATTTTACTTGAGCATAGTGCAGCAATCAGCCACACAAACACCCACAGCTGCTCAAATATTAGACTTCATAAATAGTTCTGTCAAGCCCTTAAAGGTTGGAGAAAACAAAATAAAAGGTTCTCCGATCTGAGCAAAGCAAGCAGATTCCACAGCCATGGTTCATCTTTGCCGTTCAACATAAATCCTAACTCAGGAGTCTGGAATAATGTGCCATCCATTCTCTTGTCGCCTCTATAGAAATGTGCTTTTCCATCCCTACTTTTACTGACACTGAGTGTTTCATTGCTCCTGCACTCTCTTCATAAGTTAACATTACAGGATTTGACAAATATAATATAAATTTTACAGCTAATTAAATATAAACCGCAACTCTTTTTTAAATTTTGTTTCTTAACACAAAAGGAGAGAGAAACAGTAGCAGCAGCAAACCTTTCCTGCTAACCGGCAAAAAAAAAAACCCAAACAGATCGAGCCTTTATTCAGAAGTGTCAGCACTCTGCCTCGGCGTGACAAATGAACTCTCTGCAGAGTCGCGGTCATGTCGGCGAGTGCTGTGGCCCAGAATAGAAAAGAGCAGAGCATGTTCTTGACCGGTGCATTGTGGGGCTGCGACTGGGGACGTTTCAGAAGGCAAATCAAGCTCCGAGGCTCATCCATCAACTGATTCATGCATCTGAAAAATGAGCCGCCCCCTCCCTTTTTACTGCTAAACATGTTTCAACCTCATGGCGGGCCTGAGGAGTTCATTCAGATGACAACATGAAGTTCAACCTCAGTACCAGTGCAGCGTTCTCCTTTAGACTCAGTCAGGGGGCAGGGACTTTAATGAGTCTAATTTGAAACTAAAAGCACTAACTGTAACTTTAATGACAAATGGCTGCCAAGAAAACAACTCTTCAACATTTCTCTTCTTTGGCTTCCAGGCTAATGACATTTTCTGATTCATAACTGATCCTATAAGAAAACAAATAACCACTTCTGAGCTCTACAAATGGTGTCACTTTAAAAAGGATGGTGTATATGTTCTATCCCTGTCATTATTTCAACAAACAGATTCCTAAGAGTTACCAATTTCATTTAAATGTAATGTTTCAGACAAGAGTCAAAGTTTGTAAATGTACTTTTGAGTGCCAACCTGCAGGTATGGAAAAACTGCAGGTATTCAGTCTGGTTCAAAAGAGGAGGAACAGCCAATATTATTTTAGCAGAAGTTGGTTAAAGAGATGCTGCTTCCGAATGTTTAGTACTTGTCCTGGAAGGAGTGAAAAGATCTATCAGGACCTGACATGGTTCTCTGAGGTGTGTTAATGTTAAACATCAGCCGGCTCTGTGGTGTTTAGCCTAATTGGCTATAAATGAGTAATGATCTCTCTACCTTAAGATGGACATACACTGCGATACCTTTCCATTGTTGCATGCAGCTACAGCTCATGCTGTATGACGAAACCGCAGGTTTTAAAAATTCACAGCTCAATATGCATGTTAGCACACTGTGCGGCCCGTTGCTCTGATGCGATCTACCTGCTCACACTGTACCTCTAAAAACCACGTCGGACTCAGTTCCGCAGTGAGATGGCGCTACTCAGACTTCTATCGAGTAGAAGAGGAATATGAAGCTCACTAGAGTGAATCCCGCTGCCTTGGCAATTTGTGCAATTTTGTGCTGAAAGCCCTGAAAAGAAAAGGCGACGACGTATTTGGACAAAAACATGGCTGAGCAAACGTGGCTACTACGGTCTGTCAATTTTACAGAAAGAACTCCATTTCACTGGGACCCCCGCCATGCTTCCGTGTTTTTGTCTGAGAGGAAGAAGAAGAATCCTTGTTTGCCCACTGAGCGATTTGCCCACGATCACCTTACCGCGGCGGACTGAATTTCAAACATATTTTGTTTTCTCCCGACTTAAGATTCCTGATCAGAGGTGGTCATGAGAGGCTGATCGCCCCTTGTTATCCCTTATACACTAGACGACAGACAACCTTGTTGAAAGTCGGCCCGATCAAAAAATTCTCGGAAGATTTGAGAACATGCCCGAAAAGGGCAAAAAAAATGGTACAGTGTATGCCTGGCTTTAGGAAAACTTCTTGGACCAAAACAAACACTTTAATCTTTTCTGCATAAAATTTGACAAAACATCTTTGGTATTATTTTAC
The DNA here is from genome assembly GCF_000732505.1 of Cyprinodon variegatus. Taxonomy (NCBI): domain Eukaryota; kingdom Metazoa; phylum Chordata; class Actinopteri; order Cyprinodontiformes; family Cyprinodontidae; genus Cyprinodon; species Cyprinodon variegatus. The sequence continues at coordinate 1,034,215 of NW_015150598.1, forward strand.
AAGCTACTAAAATGACAGTCCTGAACTGTAGCAAAATGGTGACAATATTATAGAGCAGACCGTCATTAACGTTGTTGTAATTTTGTGGTACTCTGTAGTCTGAGCTGGAAGGAGAACACATATCAAACCAAATGTGACACAAAAACAGAGCCTTGATGAACTCCATGTTTTAATTTTATTTGATTGGATTTAAAATGAACAAATTACACCAAGTGCTTGATATCTGACCAGTAAGATCAAAACCAATTCATCGCAATATCTGACGGTCCCATCCGCTTTTCCAATGTAATCACAATGGCACTATAGCAGCAGGGGGATGGACATCGTTAGTTCTCCTTAATTTAAGAGGAAAGTTGACACCAAGCCTTATAAAGAGGCTAAAAGGTGCACTAATATGAAAGGGACTATTTCAGTTATTATAAAGCCGTTTACTGTTAAATGGCTTAAAGGCATTTATCCAAACTGCTGTGGAAAACTGCTTTAGCATTATCTTTTTCTATAAACAGACCTAAAAAGTTAATCAATTATATAATTATCAGGTTAATCAACTCTGATTCCTGTCGGCTCTTAAAAGCACAATTCGCTGTTAAAAATAATCAATAATAATTTGACTCTCTGCCTGAAGAACAAGATATTTCTGTGAATAAGCTCCATGCTGCCTGGGTGTCCTTGTTAATCTGATCAGTCAACATTATATTCCGAGTGTTTCATTATAAATAATACTTCCTTTTATTTCTTTTCATTTATCAGACTCCCTCACCAACTCCTCTATTTTTTTTTTTAATAACAATATTGACCAGCTGGCTCATCTAAATACACAATGATGAAAAACACTTTGCATGGACCATACTGTAGCAACCATTGAAAATGGTCCTACCCAGTCAAATGCCAGCCGAATGGCAGCCATCTTCCAGCCACTGGAGCGACTCCCTCCTTCTCCTGGGCATGCATATGTTTTTACTCTGACTCCAACCTTTCACTGAATTACAGGGTCTGACCAGGAGATGACGCTTCTCTTTAGGTCTTAATGTCACATATAAAATCATGACAGAAAAAATATTTCAGTACAAAGATTGATGTTTAAAAAAGGACCTGTAGGGGACCAATCAAAGGCCCATCAAGGAAAGTGGGGAGCTTTTAAATGTCTACTACTATATAAGGTTGAACATGAGCATAAACTAGTTTTAATATAAGGTGGCGCCTTGGGCACAAACTTTAAGGCACAGCTGTGATCTATAAAGGAAGATTTCTTGGTTTTGCGTATGGATTAATATTAGGAATTTGGGGCATAATCCATTTTTGAGTGTTTATCGTACATAAACTTTTGATTTGGATTCAACGGCATTCGTTAGAAATGAGACTCCAGGGTATTTAGCCAGTGACAGACTGTATTTGATTGTTTAACACAGCGGTGCCCAACCTTTTTTGCACCACGGACCGCTATATGTGAGACAATATTTTCACAGACCGGCTGGGAAGGGGGGGAATACGATCAAGTAAAATGATACGACTGGCATAAAATCAAATACAAACTGCATAAAAAATAAAACAACAAGCCGGTCCCATCTAGGCGTAATCGGAGACAATGACACACGAAGTGTGCTCCTGATGTCCGGTCTGCTCCGTAGCTTTGTTTTGGTCGCTGTAACCGCAGAAAATCCTGCTTCACAAAGATAG
>NW_015150598.1:1035993-1037521 GCF_000732505.1 Cyprinodon variegatus
GGCCCGGTACCAAATGACTGACGGACCGGTACCGGTCTGTGGCCCGGTGGTTGGGGACCGCTGGTTTAACAGACTGAAGTTGGCTAATCTGTCAGCATAACACAAAGGCACTGTTCACATATTGTGATTTCTTACAAATTTGCACACAAAAAATCTTTATCAGACTGAAATTACAAAACAGAATCAAAAAAGGGCAAAACAACTTATTGTTAGTCCTTGAGTATAATTCAACACTATTGCTCAAATAAATGAGAGAATGTAGAAAAAAAGTTCAACTAAATTATTCAGTCAGTTAAAAGCAATCTCAGTAAACTTACAACTGCCTTTTGCATGTATGGAGAGAGTACTGCCATAAACATTAGTTAATGTTTTGTGCCTTCTTTGTATGTAATGAATACCAACGTTTATATAAAAAAAGTTTACTATGCAGCCAACCTGTAGAGAAGGTTCCCTCCACATGTGAAGAAATCCCTGCCACTCCTGCTGAGGTCATCATAACGCCACCTCCAGCTGCTAACAATAGGAGTTCTTTGCAAAGTGCTATTTTATTCTCCTCGTTTCATAGCAGCACCCTGTGCTTTGGTGTTGAAAACAGAACAAACTGGCGCCAATAAACGCTGGCTTCCAACCAGGACTGGAACTGGTTTGGTGAAAAGCTTTCATTTCAATCTGCCACGCAGCTCATATCCTGATAGCAGGGCTAAATTCATAACAACACCCAAATGAAGACGGGGCACCGAGGACAAACAAACTGAGACTGACTCCAGCCTTGGCTGTTACCTCAGAAAAGCATAAAGTTGATTAAACTCAGAACAGGGAGAGTTTACTGACAAAGCTGTGCAGCTGCTGTGACATGTTCAGGGTAGGCGAACGGGCTGGGATAAACACGGGAATGAGGATCATTCTGTGGAACATTGAGATTATTCTTTCAAAGAATTTTCTTATAAAAAAATAAGAAGAGGTCAAACCTTAGCCAACACTGCTCTGATGGGTTCGAGGCCTTGCAGATAAGAAAATTCACTGACGCATAAAATATGTCAACTTTGCAGGACGTCCAGACAGAGAGACGCTGAAGATATGAAACACATTCAGGTCTTAAAATCCACCCTATACTATAACAACTCAAACTGCCCCTGATTAAACTCCACATCAGGTCACATTGTTGAGTTGCAGCCATCTGCTTTTAACCCGCTCACACAAACATTACAGTCTGAAAAGTTATTTATTCTCCAGCTGTAGAAAACCATCTCTATGGTGTGCTTCTACAATTCCATGATCATCTGCAACAGATACATTCAGCTGTATATTAATATTTACAAAAAGAAGCTCAGAACTCTTAATGTCTATAAAAGCAGATTTTGCAGAATGTGGTTATATCTTAAGTTTGATTTGAATTTGTAAATTTAACTTTAAACAGAACTCTGTGTATCTTAATTTTTTTTTATTTTCTTTTTATTAAGTCAGTCATTTATCATTAACTTTCTGTATTTGTCTGTAATTATAGTAAAATCCTATGCAAAAAGATGTA
>NW_015150598.1:1038067-1057684 GCF_000732505.1 Cyprinodon variegatus
TATCGTCTTATTTCAAGTAAATATTATCTAACTATCTTATTTTAAGAGTAAAAATACTCATTCCATTGGCAGATCATCTTATTTACCTGCTCAAATTAAGGGTAAATATACTTAATTTAAGAATTTTTTACTTATTTCTGGATTGTTTTTGCTGTACAGGGTTACTAAAGTAACTTATTTTAAATTAATATTGACTAATATGGTTTTAGCTATAGAGGCTTCTTCTCTCAACATCGCAGAAACTTTAATCATGTCTGGCCATTTCTACACCCAAGAATAAACAGTTAAATTAAAGCGGATTTAAAGATAAAATAAACGTGTTTTTGCTCGTCGGTACACTGCTGCTAAAATTAAAGGTGGGAATAATTCTTTGTTGCTTATATAAGCGCAGGCGTCTTAGAACCATGTATGCTGATCTGCAGCGTATGATGTTCTGACAGCAGAGCAGAGGAGCCTGCTGGACAGACAGCGCTTGAATTGAAGAAAGAATCAATACCAACTGTCCGTGACAAAGCTTTAAAGGTAAGAGCTAGGTACAACTTAACTATGTCGGAGTGCTTAGCCTGATAGCCTTCAAACATCCCAAAATAATGTTTAACTGCTCAAAGCTTGCTCTTCTATTGCTCATGAAACATATTTTAGTTTCTCAACTCAGTACAAAAACGTATTGGATTCACCAAAGAAAAAAAAAAGAAAAATCACACATCTTATCTCATACCGTAAAAGTTTAAAAAACAATCCACTGGACTTGGTTTCCAAGGTTTGAAGATGTTTCGCTTCCCCTCCAGGAAGCTTTTTCATTTCAAATGTCTCGATCCGCAGTGAGTTTGAGTCTTATATAGACAAGTCCTTGTATTACTTGGAAACATGCGAATAGAAACTGACGAGCTGGTAATTATATTTCCATTGTTAGCCTGTAATATCTGAAACCTGTCTTTGATTCTAGAGGTCGGTCGTTAAAGGGGGGATTGTCTGCTGTAATACCTGAAACCTGTCTATGATTGTTAAGGATTGGTCGTTATGGAATGACTATGACCTGGATGATTGAGAATCTTCATCAGCATCTTATCTCATAATACAAGATCAGTATCTCGTAATTATGAGATCTTTTCTGTTAATTACTTGATAAGATCTTATAATTACCAGATAATAACTCATAATAACGAGATAATATCTCACAATTACGAGATAGTATTTCGTAAACTAATTCCATCCACATTGAGGAAACTCAGTATTTCTAATTTTTTTTTTTTTTTTGGTGTATGACATATACGCTTCCGTATCCCAGTCTCATTTTAGACTACATTTTTTGTCACATGTCTCAGGGTTTTTTTCTCCTTAAAATCACCAAGAGAAATAAGGTAAGGCATTAACATTATAGTACAGGAGTCATAGATGAGATTTAAAGGAGATACCTTGAAAACTTGAATTTACCCAGTCACACCCCTTCACCCACTGACACGCTTGCCACACATAGTCACACACCAATATAAGATGCCACTTTGTAGCCACAGCTGCCGTGGAGCTCACAGACAAAAGCAATGCTCCCACACATGGGCACCATCGGGCCCTCTGACCATCATCGGCTCTCTTCATATAAAGTTTAAATTGCTTGCCAAATGACAAATCGAAAATGAAAGCCAGAGCTCGCGTCTCATAATTTTGAGCGAGTGTTATCCTGTGCTAGTATTAGCTCAGTTTAGCCCTTTCGCAAGTGTTGCCACAAACATTAAAGACTGTAAGTTGGCGTAACATTAAATGCCAAACAAAACAATGAAACCTGTAAATTCCACTAGAAAACTAAGATCAGCTGCATTAAATAACACCTAAGATACAAAAGTGACGCTGTCTCCTTTAAGCATATATTTTCAAAGTGATTTTTTCCCCCCCAAGATTCGCTTAGAATGGGGACACAATTTAATGGAAGACCAGATAATAATGAAACAGTTGACCCAAATCCTCTCATTAGTGGCTTCAGCTTAGGTTTTGTTCCACAAAGCAATAAAAGAAAAACTTTGAGGTTAACAGAGGGAAACAATCTGAGCGCTTATATAGTGCTATTAAGATAAAATGAGCGAAGATAAAGCGGATGATGTTTCTTTGAAGAGCAAGAGGTCAATGAAAAAAAGAAAACCTAATTTTTTCTGCTGCAAAAAGATGCATCATCTTCTCACCATACTGGCTGAAGGCTTCAACAGCAAATCGTTAACTGAGCTTGTTTTCAAAAATCTTGGGTTCTTAAAACCGGAGGGACCAGCTCGTGCACATCCTCATTACTTGGCCTGTCCTACTCTCTCAAACTCCCTCTGCTTTCACTTTTTTTACTCGGATCTCAGCAAATCTAAGCAGATGGGAAACTCATCAGTGAAAGCTGACAATCTGCTTTGATCTCAGAAAGGTATCCATTGCCGGTTCAGCCTGCGTTTTTGCTGCCTACAGAAAAGCAGCTCCTGCATTTTTTAGTATCTGGTACTTTTTGGAGTTTTACATAATTATCTGAAGCAGAGGTTGTAGGATAAGAGAACCTTGCCTCACAGATGAGTGCTTTTTTTTTTTCCCAGGAAAGCAGGCGGATCAGAGAAATGTTGACACATAAAGACACTTCTCTTTCACAAAATCAGCACAGAATATTTGAAAGTATTTCTGGTGTGACAGTCAACACGGAGGGAACCCCTTTTCACATTGTTCTTTCATGAGAAGCGAAAGTTGGTGTTTAAAAAAGAAATGAGAGGCTGTTCATATAAACAACCCCTGAAGATCTCATTAGCACTAAACAATCAAGGTTAAAATAAAGTAGGAAGTTTCATAAAAACTTTGGCATCATCAAGGTAAACAGCTGCTGCAGAAGATTAATGAGTCAATAACAGCTCTCTGGCAATTCATGCTTACAGCACTGCATTAAACATAAAAGGTACACATTGGTAATTAAAAAGCTTTACATGTTAAAACATTAATTTATTCAATCAACTATAAAAACCACATCAATTATTTCCAAGCGAGCGTTTTTTTACAGTCTAATTCCTGTTCTTACCTTGGCATTGTAGGCTATGTAGTGCTTGGCCAGAGCTTCTGGGGTGTGCATCCACGACTTATCTGCAAAAAGACAAACCAAACCACAATGAAAGCAGTCCAGTTAGTGCTGTCATTAAAGATTAGGTGCTTTTGGCCACATTACTGGTTTATATAGCCCCATTTACACTATCCTCTGAAAACAGTGCCGAGCTTGGATTAGTTAACCGTACCGAGTTTGGTTCCTTACGAACATTTACTAACCGCGCTAGCATGGTTCCTCGCCTCCTAGTGACGATCTACAGTACTACTGCCCCCTAGAGGGAAACAAGCAAATCAACATGGTGGCGGCCGCAACATTCAGGAAGTTTGCAGAAAGTCAGGGGAGGAAGGCAGCCTATGGTTAATTTACTTGATAGAGTCGACTTTTGGGAAGTGGATATGAAGAACGAGAGTCTAATCAGGGCTTACTGATGCAGGAAACAACGACGGACGTTGAGGTTCATCACAACGCTAAGCAGAATCATCACTGGAAATCGTGTGGCGCGGTAAGGAAGCTAGTAGTTTTATAAATGTCTGAAATTCCATGATTACGGAGGCTGACTGTAAGGAGATCACCTGGTCTTTGTTGTTGGAGAAATGAGCCAGAATTGAACTGCGCCAAGCCCTAGTGATGAACTATACTACCAGTTTAGCGCGGTTCTGTTATGTCTGGCATGGTCTGGTTCAGTTTTGCATGCCATTTACACTCAACGGTTACCGTGTTTGGACCGATCTCGGCACAGTTTCAAAAGGGTAGTGGAAATGGGGCTCATGTCTGCATGAACAGGTGTCATGGAGGTAGCACAAAACACAGTATGCCTTGAGAATGATCATAAACATACAACTTTTTCTTTACCCTGCTTATTTCACAGACTAAAACAGACTAAAACAAATCTCAGGTTAAACTGAAACAGGCTTTATTTGCATTAGAAACATAGTTATAAACCTTATTATATTCATTAGAGCAGTGTTTTTCAATCCTGGTCCTCAAGGCACCCTGATCTGCATGTTTTGGATGTTTCTAAGGTTCAGCAAACCTGATTCAGATGATTGCAGTTCAGCAAAGCCTGATAATCCGCTATCAATTGATAACAGGTGTGTGAAAGCTGGGAAACATCTAAAACATGCAGGGCAGGGTGCCTTGAGGACCAGGTTTGAAAAACACTGCATTAGAGAATAGAAAAATTAGAGGCCTGTCACCCTTACACCTGTGGTCTTGAAATTCTTGGAGTATCGGGTGTTAAAGCGTCTGAAATAGATCAAAGATCCACTAATGAAGTAATGGAGTAAACTTCATACTCTATTCTCCACCACCTCAACTATGACCATGTGTGCCAGGATCCGGCTTTTAAACTTAAACTATCTTGGACATAGGCATCCTCCTGCAGAAGCTAACGAAGCTTATAATGCTTCTCTTCCAGTCATCCAGAGAACACCAGCCACATTTCCTCCACTTGCCATCCTCATCAACACTGTGTCAAATCTGGACCATTTCTCAGCAACCACTCCTTTCAGTACCTTAGTTGGTCTTCTCACATCGACAAAAATGAAACCCAAGTAATGGATTTTGGGAAACTTCCACAGGAGCTGCTGGTTATCTCTCTAAGTGCCATTATTTGGACTGTCCTCAGCACATCCATCTCTGTGTGGTTTGGCTCAGTCATAAAAATGGACAGGTCCAAACTGCACCAACAGATCTGCTCAGGGGGCAGGACTTGTACAAATCAACGGTCAGGAAAACCAACAGGAGAACCAACAGCTCTGCAGTTTACTAACATCTTAAACTGAAAATGAATCCCTACATTTGGATTTTTAGGAAATAATTTCTTAGCTTTCATGCTTTAATGCTATTTTAACCTTTTTTTGTATGAAGTGTTATGGTTCTAGTATGCTTTTACTCCCTTTTTATGTAGCCACGTCCATCTCTTCTACAACCTTGATCACAATTACATGACCAAGTATGCAAATCAGGCAATTACATCATAAAGTGACTTTTAGGACAGCCAATGGCTATTTTCCTTACTGAGAAGTTGGTTAAATCAGACATCTAATTTGTTTCTATCAAGGTTGATGACCTATATAATCAGCACAATTTGGAGTCATCATTCATTATTAACCAAATTCCAAAACTTTCCTCACGGCTGCCCTAGAAGCTGGTTCTTAAAGATTGAAACTGAGCCATTGCGCAGAGGTCATCACAGGTCACTGATATCACAATCTAAACATCTCATTATTCCACCTTTTCTCTTCACTTTCACTTTTCATTTTCTGTGTGTAGACTGCTTATTACAGCAGTAATGAATCTTGGGACAATATATGCATGATTGTGACCCGAGGACATTAAACTTGTGTAAATTGATTGGGGTCGCCAAATTTGGCAAGGTGTTGACGGTGAGACTCGTCACCAGTGTGACCTCTGCATAAGAATGCCTTGTTTACATTACTGCTTGTAGCCAACTAGATAACCTCATTTGAATTTTAATTAGTTTCGTTTAAACATACCATTTGCTTGAATTGGATATAAGTAGCTAATGACAATAGAGACAATCATCATAGAGGTGATGTTTCACAATTTCCTCTCTTTTAGGAATTCGGCTTAACTCTTCTAGTCACTGCTGTCAGATACTACAGGGCTAAAAGTATAATTTTTTCCCCCCCCAACCCCAAAAAAAAAGAAAAAAAATCAACTTTATCTGCTCAGGTTAATCACAAGTTGATATCTCACCTCCAAATATCCAAACACATTTTTAAAAAATCTATATCTAAAATGCTTCAGGAGGTTGTAAAAAAAAATTGTTATAACATCACCAGAACTTTGACCTTTATTTTCACTTTTCAGTCTTTGCAGTAACAACTATTATAAATGTACTGCCCTTACGCCGACTTATCAGCCTTGCAAGAGGTGAGAAGTGATTGCATCTCACGGCAGTTTCCTAAAAAAGTTATCCTTTTCGTTGTGGGAATAAAAGCTGACAGAAGTGATGCATCTCCTCTTGACCTTAAAAACTTGAGAAGCCAAAAAAGCAGAAAAGATTTGAAAAAAACTAGCTACTTATATCCATGTATACTCTGACCAATACTGTGGGTTTATTCATTTTACAAGGTTTTAATAAAATAGATATTTTGTATTTTTATACTTAGCATAAGCACCCAATTGACTTATATTACTATGGTTCTTTACATTTTTTAAAGTTTGTTTTTATCTCTGCTGTTATGTAATAAAAAAACAAATATTTGATTTATTTTAACCATGTGACTGGAGGTATGTTATAGCATAATAAATCAATCAGTAAACCAGTGGTTTCCAAAGTGGAAGGTGCAATCCTTAGGAGAAAGTGGTGGAAATGAACTACATAAATAACCCATTCTGAGCGTTTTCTTTTTGTGTATTGAACATAACATTTAAAACATTTTCTTTTAGATGATTAGTTATACTGAAAATAATGTGATAGTTGATATGCCATATACAGAGGTTGGCCTTTATTTTCTTGCCTTTAAAGAGAATAGCCCTGGTGCAAAATGTGTTTCCACACTCAACAAGCACAAAGTAAACACTATTATTGTGAATGATTGGCATATATTGTTCTATTTGAAGTTGATTATACTTTTTTGTGTTTTTTACAGCCATATACATAACCTGGTCCCTTCAAAATGCTTTTAAGTTGGAGATGGATAACACCTGAACATTTCATTGTTTATCATCCAAACAATAGTTTATAACAAACACAATTTTGTTGAAAATCCCACCTAATCTATTGGCACTCTGATGTCTTGTGCCTGCAACATCGTGCCCATGGGTTTCTGCTCTAATTAACCTGAGTAGACAGATCGCTCCTTTCAAGTGAAACAAGAAAAACACTTTGTACCTTCAGATGAAAACAAAACCTCACATTACACAAACAACACAGCAAAGTTTCTCAAATTAATGATGAGGCTCCAGCAGTGCTGCTTTTCAACATTTTCATTAGTGAATTAATCAGAAATCAAAGCGCTTATGCGTGTCTTGCATGTATAATCGAGTTCCGCCATGCATGTCAGTGGGAACGATTGAGGTCCAGCACCTTTTGCTTTTCAACCTTCACTTTACCCTGCAGCTTTGTAACCATGGCAATGAGATTAAAAACATAGTTTATAAACATATAAAAGCTTTTTGCTTTTTGTAGGATGTTATAATATTTCCCACTGAAACTACATCACCAATTCTAATGAAACATTCTGGGGTTGGTCACAGCTCAATAAATTGAAGCTGTAAAAGTTATTTTCTCGGATTCTAACTACTAAGTCACACTTATTGGCATGCTGTGTCAATGTTCACAGATTCGTACAAAGGGTATTGGTGGGTAGTAATGGCTTCAGTGCCTTGCCTAAGGACAGTTTGATATCTGGTGAGGAAAACTTGGACTCAAACTCACCTATTAATGGCCGGCAGAGTCAAACTCACCAAAAATAAAAGTCATAAACTTGTAGTAAGTGAAGCTGTTGCTGGATCTACTGTTAGTCTAGTCAAAGGCCAGAAGCTCTGATAAAATTTTTGGTTGTTTCATGTTTAAAGGTTTTGTTGTAGAGTCTTGTAACATCTTAAGTTCCTTCAGCACAGCTGTTAGCCCCTACTGTACATGGCCTTAAATATCCAATTAGGCTTGAGCCCATTTAGTGATTCAAGTAGAGGTTTTCCACACCTGGTTGAACATAAAATACAAGGACTTTTCAGGATCATTGCCCCTAAATTAAAAGCTAGGGGCATTTTGTCTATTGCTACATCTGAATGTTATTGATAAACAATTTTAATAAAATGCAAATTAAATAAAAAACTAAATGGCATAAAAATTGCTGGATCAGATTTAACACAAAAGTGGATTAAACATACAGCTTCCATTCAAATTATATTCAAAGCATACATACACATTGTATACACATACATACACACACACACACATATNATATACACATGTGTGTATATATATATATATATATATATATATATATATATATATACACACACACACACACATATATATACACATATATACATACATGAGGTTTTGATAAAACTCGGGCAAATTTGCAGCAAAATTTTTATTTTTTAAAAGCTTTATTTAAGTTTTATATTCCTCACTGGGCCTATCTAGTGGTGAAAATATTTTTACCAAATCTGTCAAATCTGCATATGTAAAATGTATGAAATGATGGATTTGAAAATAATTTTTTCAACACATTGGCACACTGCTTATGTAAAAAAATGTTTTAAGTGGGTCTCATTTTTTTTAAAAACCCTATAGGGAGAAATCTGACCACAGTGCTTCTGAACAGGAAAACAACTCGTTAACGAGTTGCAATCCAGACCAAACAAAAAAATAAAAAATACACACACCAGCCTCAACACAATCTGGATCACTGGATTTATCCATGCAAAATAAAATCCAATGACTTTGAAGCACGGTTTCCTTTATGGTTGTTTTTGACTAACTTTCCAGGGGCTTGAAAATATAAATTTTCCTCTGTAGCTTTCTACTATCCAAACTAAAGCTTTGGCTGGACCTGTTGATCTTTAGGGCACACATCTAAACTCTCCTCGCTCACAGAGCCTGCTCTCTTAGAAACCTCCTGCAAAGGCTTGGAGGGTTTTGTATTGGGAATGGTGAGAAGAAAAACAGAAACTATCCATTGAAGAGCAGCTGTGGGGATTAACATGCCTTGTTGAGGTCAGAGATCAGGCGAAATGGCAGCTCAAATAACTTCTTACCATCAACACATGCAGAACAGCTTATTTGAATGTTCAACATGAAGGGACTTTGAAGCAGATGGGCAACAGCAGTAGAAGACCCCATAGAGTGTTATCTCTGTCTGTCCAGAACACAAAACAGAGGCTGTATTTAAGCCAGGATTCAGACACTTCAGTCAGAAACTGGTGCAAACCTGAACGCTTTGAATCCAACCTGCTTTGAATAAACTGTTTAAAGTGGTGGAGTTGGTGTAATGGTATGGGAGGCAGCTTCTTTTTAAACCTGGGCCGTGTGATACCAGCTGAGCATTGTTTAAACATCCCACCCTACCAGTAGCCTGATAAACCAGACTGATTGGGAGGTGAAAGGTGTTATTTAGTCTGGCCCTGATCAATCGGACATTGGAAGATTGTTGATGAGAACATCCCGCTGTTTATCAAACCATGTCTGTGCTTATTGGCCAATGCTCTGACCAATGAGCGCAACTGACTGTGACGTAGTAAGCGCGACAGAAAGCTGGTGAGGGAGTGAAAACAAACAGCCTGTCGGTAAAACAGTGAATACGTCCTTCTTAAAAATGAATGACATAGAGCCTCTTCTTGCTCAGGTTTCATCAAAAACCCCAAGTCTAATCCTTCCAAAACTGATTCCAAAGCTGAGTCAAAAATCGCCATTAGAGCCAGTGGTCCTTCACACAAGACTATACCAAGAGAGGGCCGCTGCAGACGGGCTCCAGTTAGCCCTGGCCGCTGTTAGCCTCGGAGCTCCGCTGGTTGCCGCGGTCCTATCAACTTCGGAAATTGTTATTTTAATTACGAATTAAATTGGTAAATTGACCATATAGTGATGCTTTAAAGTATAACATTCTCGCCTCAACTGATCTTAAAACGTACTTTTATTGAACAACAGCAACAGAAAGAGAACTTTGAGCTTTCAATGGATCACTCCATCTACTGTTTTGTCGTCACGTCCTCAAAACCCTGAACGCTTTGTATCCAGACATTCAAAACACATCTCTGCGTTGTGATTGGCCAGCCAGATTAAGGGCCTGGCGCATTGATCGAGGCTAGACCAACTCGCAGGCAAAAATGAATTTGGCGGGTGGAGCTAGTTTAGTAAGCTATCCTACCAGATGACTATAGTGTTCAACCAATATAGGAACAGACTCAGACTGAACCTTTTTCTAAGATTACACACCATGTCCCAAACCTTAGATTATGTTAAACTGGTTTCTTGAAAATTATAATGCATTTTCTGTACAACAATGGACTTAACGGACACCAGGTCTTATTGGTTTGTGGTAAACCAGCATGGATTAGATGAATGTATGCTGTGGAATCTTGTTATAAAACATTTAGGCAAAAGCACAAAAAAAAAAGACAAAAGCACAAAAAAAATTATGTAAGAGTATAATAAGGGTAACTGAAATATAATAACTTCCATTTATTTCAGCACAGCAACAGTCTTGCTCCAAATAAAAGTAATAACATCATCCCTTTCTTTAAACAGAAAACCCTGTTTAATAATCTCCATTCTAACTCTAGTCTTTAGCAGTCGTAACCTCACACTGTAAGTGCATTTTTTCCCCCTCTATCGTGCCACAGGAAGTGGGCAGGCAATAGACTAATTCACTGCAGTGCTCAATCAATGACACAGAATGAATTTGCTGGCTGTGCACGGTTCTCCATCATGCAGAAGACAACATTAACCGTGCTCCAAGCAGGACGAATCCAAGCCGCAGGTCTGCTAGAGAGCAGCCGGAGAGTGTTACTGCTAGATAAAGAAGTGGAGGGCTTATATTGTATTGTGCTGTATGGAAGTAAAAATACATTCAAGCAGAAATAAAGCCTGAGCGGACTGGTCTGTTCAGGATGATGGATTCAAAGTCAGTTATAAAAACTACATTCTGTAAAATAGGGAAATGTTTCTGCAGATGACTATAAATTACAAATCAGCTGAAGCTGAGCAACAACTGGAGCTTAAATGTAGTTTATGACTGCATAACTGCACAACTACTGTTAGTTGCCCAATTTCATCATATCTTGTTGAAAACAAAGCGTAAGAAAAATCTCCCCTGGGTTAATGGAAAAATAAATTTGGGCTCAATGAAGAACTGAGGCACGACCGTGCATGGCTTAAGGATCAGTCTTATGAAAGAATAGTTTGAGAGCGATGACACGCACTTTGTTTACAGCTCGCTTCTCTCAGCTCACATCACATGTTGATCCTCCCAAAGTTATCAGACATACAAAAAATGCACTGAGGGGAAAATATAATCAGAGCTCCAAGGCTGTATTTGGCCTCAAATCATAATCTAAACCATTCTTGATAGCTTGTGTAATGGTTGAATTAAAACATTGTGAAATAAACATGACTGAGACCGTTTTCATTCTGCTCAGTGATTCATCCTCTGAAAGAATCTCAGGCTTACAGAACTACATTTCCATTTTAGTGTTTATTCATGGTGTAAGAAATGGTGAATTATTAAGCCTATTAAAACGTGTGTAGATTTATATTGATCAATGCTCACAATTCTAGGTAGTTATATTTAAAAAATAATTTATGGATAAAGAAATTACTAGACTATATTTTCTCATTTGGACATAAAATATTTTCATAATCCTAACAGATGTGTGAATGCTTTATCAACCACTGTAGGCAAATAGAAAGGCACTGTAGGCGTTTCATTTGGATTTGAAATATTAGATCTTTAAATATCTCCCTACCCCAGTAGGTAGTTTGTTAAGTATGGAGTTTTTTTAGCTTAGTGGGAAGATAAGAGTTAGAAACTCTGAAGTTTGAAGACTGAAGTATTTTTATATACAGGATTTTAAGGTCGATGCCAATATCAGTTATACCAGCATCAGTCTAACTGATCCCTTATATGTATTGCTGATGTTATGGGGCTGATTTTTGAAGCCAAAAATGCTTTTGCTTACTCTATTTACTTTATAAAAATGACAATGATAACAAATGTTACACAAGTCTCAATTTAAGCAAAACAAAAAGACAATAAAAAAAAAACATTTTAACAAATCAAACAATGAATAGCCAATGGAGGGAACGGCAATCCATGCCGGATATCAAGGTTGGTTGCTAAATACCCAAAAACATGGCCAAACACATGCCAGTATTGGCCCATATGATACAACAAAATGAGATCAGTTTAAAATACTGTCAAGTCAATGCATTGGTCTACCCCTAGAAGGTAGGCAGGCATGAAGTTTGTTAGGTAGTTATGTATGCAAGTAGCTGGGATGGTTGATGGGTACAGTAGGTAGGTACATAACTGTACAAGTAGGTAGGTAGGAAGCTGGTTAGGTACTGTAGTTACAGTGCAGCAAACTCTCCCCAAAAGTTT
Organism: Cyprinodon variegatus; assembly: GCF_000732505.1. NCBI lineage: Eukaryota > Metazoa > Chordata > Actinopteri > Cyprinodontiformes > Cyprinodontidae > Cyprinodon > Cyprinodon variegatus. The sequence continues at coordinate 1,050,203 of NW_015150598.1, forward strand.
GGTGAGGATCTTTGACTGATCCAATGTTGACCTAAATGACTTACGATGACGATAAAGGGAATCCACCTGTGTGTAATCAAGTCTTTGTATAAATGCATCTGCTCTGTGATCATCTTAGGTCTGTTAAAATCGCAGACTAGAGCATCATGAAGGACAAGAAACACACCACGCAGGTCCCAGATACTGTTGAGGAAAAGTTTAAATCTGGATTTTGATACAAAAAGACTTCCCATGCTTTATCAAACCATTGGGAATCTACAAAGACAAGGCTATCCTTCTAGACTTTCAGCTCAAACCAGGACGATGAGAGATGCAGCCAAGAGGCCCATGATCACTCACTGCAGAGATCTACAGCTGAGGGGCGAGACTGTCCGCAGGACAACAATCAGTCATAAGCAGCACAAATCTCGTCTTTATGAAAATAAAGCTATTTCTTAAAGATATCCATAAAAAGTCTCGTTTAAAACTACTTGGGAGACACAGCAACCTTTGGAAGAGGGTGATCTGGTCCGATGAACCCAAATCTAACTTTTTGGAAACAATTCCAAACATTTTGTTTGGCGTAAAGCTACACAGCTCATAAGTCTGTATACTGTATCTGTATCAAACATGGTGGTGGCAGCCTGGGTGGGTAGGTTGGTAGGTAAAGAATAAGGCCACATTTTATATTTTTGATCTTTTCATTGAAATATTAGTGTGTTAATTCTACTGCAAAGGACTGTTTTGATTGGAATGATTGGGCTGGGTTGCAGAGGAAGTAGTCTAAGCAGAGATGCCCAGACTTCCCGATCAACACACACCTCTTCCAGCTGCTCCGGGGGCGACCCCGAGGTGACACCAGGCCAGCTCAGAGACATAGTCCCTGCAGCGTGTCCTGGGCCTTCCACGAGGCCTCCTCCCAATTGGACATACCTGGCACACCTCCAGAGGGAGGCGATTGGAATAGTTAGGTTAATTATCATTGATGATGTGTGAGTTTATTAAACCTTAATATTAGCTGCCTTTTGCGTGTCAGAACTGATGTTTTCCACAATAGTTTATCTAATTAAGACAGTTCCTCTGTCCAGATATACAGTATAATCTTCATTCTGTACGTGGAAAAGATTTGGAAATGGAATGAGAGCGGTGTCCTTCAGCAAAGAACAAAGTGTAATATTTTGATAAGGCTGGAGCCATGGATGTCTCCTCATCTACTATCATGCATGATGTAATGATGTGATGATGTAGCAGACTGGAGATGTATAAAATGCCTTTTTAACTGTTAATCGTGGCCACTTCCTGGGAGGTGAGCCCAGAGGTAAGCAGCTGCTTTCTGTAAACTCTAAGCAACTTCTTTGATCCGAGTAAGATTACAAGTTCTATCAGAATCTGTTGTTACGTCTCATGGTTATTTAATACATACAAGTTACGGAGTGTTATTTAAAGAGTTTGTCCCGAGTGATCTCTTTTCAGGAAAAAGAACCGGCGAGATAAAGCCTCAAGTTGCATACACAGAGCCTATCTTTAACAAAATAATTGATGGCTTTTATAAACTATGAGTGTTTCTAACTTGCATGTTCATGTTAATGTAATATTTAGGTAGTCGGTTAGAGTCTAACAGCTGGAGATGCTAATACTGAACAGGAATGCTAACAGAATAACGTGAGCACAGATGAGAATAAAGCGAAAGACCAAAACAAGACGCATCACGCCTGATATCACCATGGCAAGATTATTATCATTGCAATAACAAGATCATCTAATGTTAAGCAGGCCTGGTATACAGATACACTCTACTGAACTTTTAAGGGACCTGGCTATGTGAGCACGGCTTATGCTTAATTAGATATCGGAGGTAAACTTTCATAGAGAATTACATCTGAGATCAGACGGTTCCAAACTTAAGAGATAAAAGTAATTAAAGCCCTGCTGGCAGTGCCTGCTGGACATAAACAGAACATTGCCACGCAGTAATAAAGAGGTAAATCAGACCAATGGACCTTCTGTCAGGCCCAACCTCAAACACTCTCAGCAAAAACCTCCAGGGTATTAAAGTCGGAAAATCAGGCTTATTTAAAAGCTCCAGCACGCTTAGACACTTGTTAGGTTGTATGGGGAATATTCAATTTACATATCCCCAAATCAGTTCTGACTGATGAAAGAGAGGTAAAGTGCAGAATCCGTATCAGAACCCTCTGAGAATAAATAAAAACACAGCGAGGTTTTGGATTTAGCTCAGATAATCTCATGTGAAACTAGCAAATAAATGTTTGTTACTCTCATTCGGCTTGAGAGGAAATGTTGCAGATCCCACAATATTTACAAATTACAGGCTGTTTAATCTCAACAAACAACGTTATCAGCAAACTGTGTCTTTTAGTGCAATGGAGGATTTCAATCTAAACATAAAAAAAAAAAAATACACATTCAAATTTCAAGAGAGAGAAGCTTTACATTTGTGTGTTGACATTTGGTTCTGTATGAAAAGAAAGAGGTCAAGCAAGAACGAAAGCATCTTTGTTTGCTTGGACGCTCAACTGTCTGCAGGTGCTTCTCCCATGACTCATGCTTGTTTCCCAGCACTGTGCAGAAAAAAAGCTTTTTCATTAAAGGGATGTTATTGGACCTTTTGGCCCCTTTTGCAACAGTTTGACTGTAACAAGTGTCGCACAAATAAAGTGCAAAAGGGCCGGAGGGTCGGGCATCTGTTGGTGTTTTGATGAGCTGTGGGAGCAGATGGAGGAGTCCAGGAAATTGTCATAGTTTGCACAGAGGAAAGGACTGAACCCACTGTTAGGACTGATGGGGGAATGAGAAGACTATTAGCAGCTCCCAGGAGTCCAAAAGACGTGTTCAGAAAGTTGTGGCCAGTCTCTCAGCTTTTGTTTTCAACAGTTGAGGCTTATTCTCCTTTTTAAAAGCTTGGTATTATAACCTGTTCTCTGTTAATCTCTCAGCATGCACCATTTGGCAGATCAACATTTCCTAGGATGCAGAGGAATAAAAAAGCATATTACTTATAAAATATAAATTTAATGTGTAATCAAGTCTGAATAGCTACACCTCTACATCACCTTATTTTTGCCTCGACTGAAACAGACCTAATGGGGATCAGTGATGTGAAGGTAAAAATCATTTAAGGACATGGAACCACCTGTATTCTGGACATTTTCCCAGTGTTGCTGAGGTTCTTTCGTATGCATGAAACACATGGTGGGAAACACACCAAGCTGTTTCACAAACTGTGAATTTTATCTTTAGCAGAAAGACGCAGTGCTGCAAAGAACATCTGGGGGCAAGATGCTCTACAGTCCTGCCAGAGAATGAGTTTAAAACAATGTTATGGGTGGGCTTCATTGAGGTGATACCCTGACTCATCTGAGAAAAAAGCATGGAAAGGATTTTTTAATGCAAAAATATGAAAGCTGTAGTAAATTGTTTAGGAAAAAAAAAAAAAAACTTAAAAAAACTTAAAATTGTAAATCTAGATGTAGCAGAAGGTTTGAAGGCGGCTAGAGCTCCACCACAGAGCCCCTCACACAATGTTTAGAGTCAGAATATCAAACAAAACATACTTTTTTTAATTCACTTTAAAAATTGCAACTATATATTGGCTGCACACAAAGAAGCACATAAACAAAGATAATGGTTTAAAAACAACTGAAGCTTCAGATCCAGAAACATTCATATGGAAAGGATTGAGGGCTAAGGACAGAAAGGATTTGTCTCATGTCCATCGATCTGAAACCCTCCTTTGAATTAAAACTTTCATCTTATTTGGAAATCAAGGTCCTGGATGCTGGAGAAAGAGTGGTGCCTAAACCAGCTTTATAAGCTCTATGGGGATGCTGAATTCATAATAGCCAACATGGCATTAAGTGCCAATACCTGCTTTAATGACTGTGGTTTCACTGGGTTTGACTGGTAAGCAAATAGACCAACCTAAATCACATGTTACCTGCCACACGTCATTTTGTGTCAAATCCCCCCTTCTTCAAATCCGCTAACAATGGGGACAAGTTTCAACCAATCTTCCAATCCATTGTACGTAAAAGATCTGCTCTGGTCGTGCGCATGCCAGTGACCTATGCTACATTATTGGCTGAACGTTGCCACATGGTGTAAAACGTTGTGGTGCCCAGACAATGATAATAACATCACGCAGCGTCAGTGTGTCGAGTCGGAAGTCGGTAGGGTTGCCAACCATCCCTTGAAAAACGGAATTGTTCCGTATTTAGAAATAGAAGTACCTGTCCCGTATTTAGTGGAAAAGGAACACACTTTGTCCCGTATTACTGTGAAAGTAGAAAAATAGTTAGTAAAAAGCTAATGGAAAATGATTTACAAGGGCACGTTAGATACAAGACTTACGGTAAACTTGTTCCAGGGGCCCATCCTACATTGTGACCAATGAGCTGACAACATATATGTAACATTCCAGAATACCCTCATCCCATTGATAGAGCCAAGTGTTGCTCACAGAAAAGATAGTGGGAGAGAACAGAGCAGTATGGAGGACGAACGGAGTAATTCAAATGCTGATGCTGCTTTTGGGGGCGTTGCACCTTCGCATAGCGATGCTCCTCCTTAATATGTGGAGTTGCCATATATTAACATCATAAGAAGGGGTAGGGCCCCTAGCAGATCTGGTACCTACACCATCATTAGTTTTACACTTGTCATTAGTTTGGTTCCAGAAAGCTTTTGAAGCTTTATAGACGTTCTGATTTTCCACAGAAACCCCTTTTTGAGCTACAGTTTTTAGAAAGTAAAAAAAACTGATATCATTGTGGCTATAAAATATAGTAGAAAAATCACCGAACCATTTGAGACAAGGGTGTTAGGAAACACTGCAGATGTTTGGGAACACCTGACCCGACAGGATGAACACCAGCCTTCTTTCAGACCTAAACCCAGTTACTTACTGAGGAGGGTGGTTTTGCTTACCTTTCTTCCTGTTGAAAGCGCGGTTCATAATGGAAAATGTGCGTCACTGAAGTCCCTCCTGACCGTCTGCCAATCCACCACCTGTAAAAAGCAGTGGGGGCAGAGAATTAAAAAAGGTTTCAACCTCAAACCTTTGCTAAAAGTCAACGGAAAGTTTAAAACAGTCCCAGAAAAACAAGACAGCAAATGCTCCAACATGCCAGAATGAGGTAAAGTTATTCAGGGAAAAGGGTCCGAAAAGGTTTGTATTTATATTTATCTCTCACTAACTTGCATCACACTCTGTCCAAGTGGAAAGTGCCCCTGAAACATGGCCATACTCAGAAAACAGGATGTTTTAGGTCAAAATGTTCATTATTAGGTTCTTCTGTGGAGTTTTGTTCAATCTAAGCCTTTCTTCTGAAAAACCAGCATCCATAGAAGTCTTTATCTGGGTTCTAAAACATGACACAAGGTCAGAATTAATGTACAAAACAGCTCCATCCACACCAACCTTGGGAAGATAAGAGCAAATACAAATAAGCCTCAAAACAGCATAATTCTCCACTTTCACTTTCAATGTCCCCCGAAAAACATTAAGGTGATTTCTTTTGCAAATGAAAAAACGTCCACCTCCGCAGAAACTCTAAATGTGACCCCTTATTCAAACGCCATCAATTCCCCACGAGCGTTGGGCAATCTGCAGAACGACAAGGACAAACGGTGGCGGAGTGGTCGCTGTCAGCTCGCTCCACAATCAATACTCCTTACTATTTGGCTGCGGGAAAAAATACTGAGGGGAGGTCCCCTTCATTATGGGCGTCTCAGAACTCTGCTTTTTCAAAAATACATTAACCCCAAACAGAAATACCAAGTACATTTTTCCATGTCTGCCATTTTTCTTCTTGTCATAAAAGAAATATGAGAGATTAGAGGGTAAAANCCGGGGGCGACCCCGAGGTGACACCAGGCCAGCTCAGAGACATAGTCCCTGCAGCGTGTCCTGGGCCTTCCACGAGGCCTCCTCCCAATTGGACACACCTGGCACACCTCCAGAGGGAGGAGATTGGAATTGTTAGGATAACTATTATTGATGATGTGTGAGTTTATTAAACCTTAATATTAGCTGCCTGTTGCGTGTCAGAACTGATGTTTTCCACAATAGTTTATCTAATTAAGACAGTTCATCTGTCCAGATATACAGTATAATCTTCATTCTGTACGTGGAAAAGATTTGGAAATGGAATGAGAGCAGTGTCCTTCAGCTAAGAACAAAGTGTCATATTTTGATAAGGAGCCATGGATGTCTCCTCATCTACTAGCATGCATGATGTAATAAAGTGATGATGTGGCAGACTGGAGATGTATAAGACACCTTTTTAACTGTTCATCGTGGCCACTTCCTGGGAGGTGAGCCCAGAGGTAAGCAGCTGCTTTCTGTAATCTCTAAGCAACTTCTCTGATCTGAGTAAGTTTACAAGTTCCCGCCGGGCAAGTGCATTTGCCCGCCGGGCAAGTGCAATGATAACAAACAAATATTTATCACTCAAAATTACTTTAAAATCACAGACATTCGCTGAAAACGACCCACAAGCGTTGCCGGCGCCATCTTTGCTGTTATGTACACATTCTTGCTTGATTTGAAAAAAAAAAATGCGTGATTTTCCGCTAGATGCCGTGATTCAGCTCTTGGGGAGAGAATTCTCCAGAGCAGCAGCTGGATGATGAATTTAATCTGTACTATAATACACGCTAGATTAAAAATGATCAGTCAGGGATTAGGAAAATAATAATAATTGTATGCCCACAGTGTAAATATTTCTATCATATGGCAGTCTTCTGTACAGTGGTCATACATTAAAAAATGTTCATTAAATTTTTTTCTCTTAGACATTGGAGTGGTGCATTTAAATGTTATAGAGCTAAACATGGTAAATTGGTGAGTAGTAGTAGTGTAAGATTTTAACCTGTCAAGTTTTTTTTTAGATTTTTAACATTACAATTTATATTTTTCCATGCACACAATAGTTTAAAGCAAAGTGTAGTTTGAAATGAATGTGCAGGAAGGATTAAAAAGCATGTTAACACGGTAATGTAGGCTTGAGTTCATTATCTGATGATGCATACACACACCAGGAACCTGTAAACTTACTGAATTATAAAAAAAACATTTTAAAAACAAACATGTTTCATTGATATATATACAAAAATGAATATTAGGAACTATATTTATCAAACATTATACTGGGCAAGTAAAAATTGTTTCTGGGCAAATGAAATGTGAAAGCCACTTGTCCGAAATCCTTAACGTCAACCCCTGAGTTCTATCACAACTGTTGTCCCGTGTCATGGTTATTTAATACATATAAGTTATGAAGTGTTATTTAAAGAGTTTGTCCTGAGTGATCTCTTTTCAGGAAAAAGAACCGGAGAGCTTCAAGTTGCATACACAGATCCTAACAAAATAATCGATGGCATTTACAAATTTGCATGTTCATGTTAATGTAATATTTAGCTAGTCGGTTAGAGTCTAACAGCTGGAGATGCTAATACTGAACAGGAATGCTAACAGAATAA
>NW_015150598.1:1061813-1084406 GCF_000732505.1 Cyprinodon variegatus
AGAATTAAGCAAGATGATGCAGCGTTTAGTTTCAATGATTCTCTGCTCTGGAACAAACTACCTAAAAATAAGAGATGTTTACAAAACTGCCGAACTAAGTAACTGCGAGAATATAATATGCTTTAAAGGGCAAGCCTGATGAGCGACATGACTAGCTTTGCTCCATAACTAACAGGTTGGCCTATTTTAGCTTGGTTAGTTACTTAAATCAAGCTAAATGAACTTTAGCAGTCTACAAGAACCATCCAATTTATGCAAGTAAAATAATTCTTGCCTTTTCTAATCTACAATCTCCACAAAATTATCTGTCCTCCTCTGCCCTGAGATCTTAAAGGTAAAGTGGAGGATGTTCTTTTTCTGGGTGGATCATCAAAATCATCAAAATATGTAGTCCTTGTAATTAGCAATCATTCAGGATATATGTTTACATTGTCCCTATTTTCACTTATCGGTGATAAGTCTGACAGAGTAAAAATTGCAAATCTTCTTTTTAGAAAGTAAGCTTGTATGAGCGAGAGTGCGGACAAAGGAGAAATGGGCTTGTGCATGCTCTTCCAAGTGTTTAATAGGCGTTCCCTCTTGGGAGCGGGTACAAGGTTGTGCATGTGCTTTTTTTTTTTAGGGGAGAGGGTGAGTCTTTTCAAAAGCTTGCGAAAAATCCTCCACTATGCATTTTATAAAATGAAGTAATAAAACTTCTAACGATATGGCATATCTTAGTCCGTCTTAGAATGTAACACTTGCATTCAAGACTGAGAATCAGTGCTTTCTACTTATGGCTACTTTAGGTAGCCAAGGGAAATGTAAAATAATTGTAAATGCAGGTATTGATAAGTTGAGACCAAGAAAAAATTTGATTTTTTTTAAACAGATCCAATAGATTTTGTCCAAGTGGTGCTGCTTTATTGTGACATCATCAGCAGCTGCAGGGCCCCTGAGTAGAGTCCTGCACGGGTCGAGTTTTACCAACCCACACCCGCCCGAACCCGTTAGGATGACTACCGAACCCGACCCGTCACCCGCGGATATCTTNAGAATTAAGCAAGATGATGCAGCGTTTAGTTTCAATGATTCTCTGCTCTGGAACAAACTACCTAAAAATAAGAGATGTTTACAAAACTGCCAAACTAAGTAACTGCAAGAATATAATATGCTTTAAAGGGCAAGCCTGATGAGCGACATGACTAGCTTTGCTCCATAACTAACGGTTTAGCCTATTTTAGCTTGGTTAGTTACTTTAATCAAGCTAAATGAATTTTAGCTGTCTACAAGAACCATCCAATTTATGCAAGTAGAATAATTCTTGCCTTTTTTAATCTACAATCTCTACAAAAATATTTTTTTGCAACATGCTCTATCTGTCCTCCCCTGCCCTCAGATCCTAAAGGTATAGTGGAGGCTGTTCTTTTTCCGGGTGGATCATCAAAATATGTGGTCGTCCTAAATACAATCATTGTGGATATATGTTTACATAAGGCCATCTTACGTGCATGTCCCTATTTTCACTTATCGGTGATAAGTCTGACATAGAGTAAAAATTGCAAATCTTCTTTTTAAAAAGTAAGCTTGTATGAGCGAGAGTGTGCACGAGGAGAAATGGGCTTGTGCACACTCTTGCGAGTTTTTAATAGGCGTTCCCTCTTGGCAGCGGGTACAGGGTTGTGCATGTGCATTTTTTTTTTAGGGGAGAAGGTGGGTCTTTTCAAAAACTTGCGAAAATCCTCCACTATGCATTTTATAAAATGAAGTAATAAAACTTCTAGTGATATGGCATATCTTAGTCCGTCTTAGAATGTAATACTTGCATTCAAGACTGAGAATCATTGCTTTCTAATATGGCTACTTTAGGTAGCCAAGGGAAATGTAAATACAGGTATTGATAAGTTAAGACTGAGAAAAGATTTGATTTTTATGAAATGGATGCAACAGATTTTGTCAGAGTGGTGTTGCTGTATTGTGACATCATCAGCAGCGACAGGGCCCCTGAGCAGATCTGGTAGCTACAATTGCAATTGGGTGGCAACCAGTGCAACTCAAGGCTATAATGAGAGTGGGTGAAGGTTAGTGCTCCACCTACTGGCCAAGAAGATTTAAATACGTAACTTATCTCCTTTAAATCAATGCTTAAAACATTTTGACTAAATAATTGGGTTAATAAAGTAACAGAAGAATTCAATATTTAAACTTAAGGAGGCATTAAGGGGTTTTCCAATGATATTGCCACCAGTGGCCAGATCACAGAGCTGCAGCTCTCTTCTGTTTGTTCTTGTAGCACAACTTTTTTCACCTTAAGTGGAGTATCTTGAATATATTACTTTAATTGTTTTCTGGGTCAGACCCATTTAAAATGGACACGCTTGACGTCCGAAGAACAGCAGAGAAACTTCCGACCTGTAGTAAATTCAGGAAAATAAGCTACAGGCTTATAGATGTATCATCGCTGCACTACTGAAGTGTCAGTCTGCTCTTCAAACAATGGTTTAGCTGTAAAGAAACTATTTTGAGGATATTTTTCAGTAAGAAAAAAAATATATAAACTGTATCTTTAAATCGATTCTTTCATTACCTGTAAAAAACTGCAGATCTCCTTTTGTTTAAATGGTGCAAAAGTAATAAATTAGCCTTCCCTGGTATGAATTAATAAATTCATGACTACTACTTTTCACTTCATTTATTATGAAAGTACATTTAGAACCATGGTCAAAGTTTTATTATTACATATTTTTTTTTATTCTACGGGGCAGCTTTATTTTTCATAGCTCACAGTTATTTCAGGTTATAGTACACATTCAGCTGCAGATTAATTCACTGCAAAAAGCTTTTCTATTTTGAAAAGTTATTATACATTTTGATGCAAAGCAAATGTTGAACGATTTTCCTTTCCCAGTTATGCTTTGCTTTGCATTTCTCTGCATCATCAAATATAATTAGAAAAAAATAATAAAAATAAAAATATTACGGTTGTGGATTCTGTTGTGCTGTGATGTTTTTAAGATAAAGTGAAAAACACCACAAGGGTAAAGATGGTCTAGATGCACTTTGCAAATCACATTAAAAAGGTTTTCCCTCCAGCTGAAATCCTGGGAAAAGCTGCAGAACGTTAAAGTGGAACAAGATTTTGGGTGGGGACTTGGACATTCCTCCATCTGCAAAGACTTCCAGAATATCTCAGCTGGAAAAGTTAACTTGCATTCTTGTTTAATACAGGGTGAGGATGTCCAGGATGAATGCCTTTATTGTTTTGAATAAAAGAGAAACACTTCATAGTGAGTTCTGCAGATCTCTGTATCAAAACACTGCTTAAAGACCTTGGCAGCAGTGGCCTTGTTGTTCTGTCACAATATTTTTGATAACATCCTTTTTAGGTTGAAATACACAACTGCTTTTACTTCTTTTGGTAATATTTTGAAACAGAAACACAACTGTCCTTTCATGTTTCTGGTATCTTTATCAAATCCTGTTAGAATCAAGGATAAAGTATAGCAACATAAATAAGTAAACTGAAGGTTAAGACAGTGATAAGCTGCTTAAAAAAAGCAGATTATAATTATATCCACATCTTAGAAGTGCAATTAAAAAAATCATGTACAACATCATGTAAACTGAAGCAGGTTTAAATCACCACTCAAAGCTTCAAGTTATTTAAATCAAACCTCACACAGTGGAAACATCTTGCTGCAGACAAAGCTGACCAACCTTTCTGTTTGTTTGTGACATAGTCTGATGCGGTGAAGCCTCTCCCATCCACACTTCTCTGTTATAACGGCCTTTCTGACTGACAGCGGCCCTGCTGGGCTTGTTTTAATAGCTTCCTGTCTGGTGATTCAACAAAATCCCTGTGGGAGATCCGCTGACCCCGAGACACACACACACGCAAACACACATAAAGTTAACACCGGTCTGCAAACCTTCAGAGTCTCCTTGCAGTGTTTACCAGCTGAAGTGCATTTCGTCTGCAGAGATTCTGATGAAATCTTTCAAAGTATGCAAAAATGCTTAAACATTTATGCACTTATGAAATGAGCGCAGAAAGTCAACGACGAGCTACAAAGGATCCGTTTACCTGTGTGGTGTTTACCAGCTGCAACACCTCAGAAATCTGTCTGCAAAAATCCTCTTGTAAAACACAGTAAATTAGAACCAGGAGAGCATTTACTAACAGAAAATCTTAGTATAAACAAAGTCAGAAAAAATATACCTGAGGGGAAGGAAACTTCTGGAATTTATGCTGAGAAATAACCTTTCTGGATGTAACTTCAGCTGACTTTTCTCCTGGACTGAAACAGCGCCAAGGCCGGAAAATGCATTAAAAGAGATGGAGACGTAGCAAAGTTCTGAATACCTCTAGGCTTACTCACTAATCTTAGCCATATGTGTTAAAGGGAGCAGGTTTCTAGCTCTGTATTGTGCGACCAACATGCCTCAGAGAGAAGAAAAGAAAAAACAAATCTCCCTCGCTCCTTTCTTTACTCCCACAGAGTCTTAAAAGATGAGCCATCAGAACAACAATCAGATTCCAACCCGTAGTTCCTCTGCTGTCTATCGGTGGCGTCTTGTTGTTCCATCTAAACGCCCGGCTTGCTCTATAAGCGTCTGGCACGTTGACTCCACTCCATCGAATGCACCACCGTGACGGACCTTATCAACTCAAAGCTGATCTAGCGTCTGCAGTAAGACAGAAACATGGAGAAAAGCAGGCAGACAATAGCAGAACTGAGATAAAAAACTTACTTGTCCTTAAACTGCCGTGGAACAGAGAGCAGGAAGTTCCAGCGGGACTTAATGGTTTTCAGCTGTGGACCAGATGGGGCTGCACTAAAGACCGCAGGAAGGAGGGATGGTGAGGTCTGCAAACTCTACAAGAGGTTTTTGCCCTCACACAAAATAGTTGACATCCAAACCCAACTTCCTCCGCCCACAATGTGTCCAAGAGGAGTTTCACGTGAAAAAAAAATAAGAGAAGGGACGTCTTTCAGCAGGAATTTTTCACTGAGGCAAACAAGAGTTAAGCAACAAACCCCAAGATGATTCATCAGCAAAAATACCCCCCCCCCACTTTCTAAGTTTCACATATGAAGACACGATCAAATGAATCATTGGATCCCGAGCAGATGCTGAAATTATGCAAGTAAAACCCAAAATGATTTTAAATCTGCCATTGTAAACCAGCCTTCATCTGTTTTACAGACACCGAGGTAGAGTTTAAGAGCACCATGTAAGAAACAAGCCAAGCGTTAAAGGGATAGTTCAGATTTATTGTAACACTTTTCTGGGGAGAAAAATATCAGTCAGTATGTTTATACTTTCAGGGACAATCTGAGCAGTTTACATCCACAAAGAAACCTAAAATCAAACCAAGAGCTGAAATTTTTGAAAGTCAGAGGGAACATCATTCATTCCCAGTACTCGAGTTGAGGGGGGGTGAGGGGGGATAGCATCCCCTTTCTTAAAAATATCTTAAAAATCATCCCCTTTCTTAAATGACCATCCCCCCATACAATCCACTGTGACATTTTATTACTTAATATGTAAAATGTGTACAATATATTAACAGTAATGGCAATAATATTGCCCTTTCAACATTTGGCAGGCTGTGGGCTTACGAGTTGCCTGAGCAAAAATAAATAAGATCAAAGGAGTGGCCTACCATGACTATGAAGCTTATCCTAGTGGGGAATTTGTCCCCCCCCATTAGTCCCTAACTATGTAGGTTCAATGACAACCATGACAGTCCAGGGACAGACTGCAGTTCTACTGTAAGGTGCCTTGGTCAAGGTCAATGACCGACGTACCTGACATGTAACAACCATACCATGCATATTGCTTTAGGTTAATAAACTATATTCATTAGGCTATATATGCTTAAAAAAATAAATAAATAAATCACCATCCCCCTTCTTTAAAAAAAAAAAAAAAAAAACTACAGTCCATACCTGGCATTTTCTCCTAGTCTAAAGCTGGAGAAGAGGGTCAGATTATCTATTAAAGCTGGTGCACAGTAGGACTTCCATGGCCCACTTTTATGGCTTTGAAAGAGTGATTCTTTGACATTACATCAAATTAATCTATAACTTTGTTCTCAGAATAAAGTTTAGCTTCTTCCCTGTGTGGATAGAACTTCAGTTTAGTTTTACAAGGATGAGATCTAGAGATGTAGTCATAAATAGGACGATGTTGGGTCTAGAAACCTCATTATCTTCAAGACTTGACCTTCACCCTAAACTGGAGTTGTTAACCATCTTGTCTGAAGGATGAAGCCATGGTTGTCAACTGCTAAAGGTGGCTTTAACCAACCCCCACAATGGCTGAGGGTGAGTATTTGCCTCAAGTAGAGAGGTTCGACTATCTTTGAAACGTGCCCTTATGTGCAGTAATGTGGGAGCTGCTTAAGTCTATAAAATATGAAAAAAGAGCTTTGTGGGTCAAAGGCAGTGAGTGAATTTCCCCATTTCGGGACAATAAAGGGATTTACAACACACCTTAGTCAAAAAAGTGGGTAACTAGCAGGACTCCAGAGAACTTCAAGGTAATATTCGGCTATCTGATTTACCCAGAGAGTCTAAAAGTTCAAGAACACCAGGCCTCAAGGCCTGAAGTTAAATACTCTTGATCTAGAGGCTTCAGGTAAGACGTTATGAGACAACAATTATAAAAACACTGAATAAATATGACTGTTTGAAAAAACTGAGGGCAAGAATTAATTGATAAAATGATATTCCAGCTGGGCTTAGCTCATCAAAGCCACATTTGAATGAAGCTCAACACAACTTAAACAATATGCTTTAGAAAGATGAGACTAAAGTGGTGACGTGACCATAACTCATAGCACCATATATAGACAAAACACAGCATATCTGCATATGAAACCAATTCAAACACTGCATCACCGTGATGGAAGGCTAAAACGTATTTTTTTTGCTACTTTTTTCAAACTGAATGTTTTCTACAGGAAAGAACAGAACAGTGTCAGTAATAGTTATTACTATTCTGTAACAATAAAACAACTGCTATGGCTAAACTTACTGATTAACTTAGTTTTGAGTATCATACACCATTTTAGATGTCTCACTAATTATATGTTTGTTATTATTAAGGAATCTGGTAAATGTTTTACACCTTTAAGTGTAAATTTCTGTTTGTAGTCCCGTCATCAAAGTTATTACTTTCATGCTATTTTCTCTTTAACCCTTTTTAACCAATCTTCTAAGTGGAGCACATGAACAAAACACACTAAATGTTTTCTAATAAACTCTAATACAAATTATTTGAGGAAGAGGTTGATGCATAAGGACATACTCTCCTATTGCTCTTGAGATATTTCTATTTCAATTCTGTCTCATCTCATCTTTTTAAATCTAATCTTTTTAGATCGCTTTGCCCTGTAACAAGCCCACATTGCTCTTTGATATAGTGGCTCTACTTGGCTTAGACAACAACATGTTTTGGAGAATAGCTGAATTATCGAAACTGGACTCTACAAAAGACAGACAATTTTTAGTAAATTTAAACCTAGTTCCAAATATCTAAAGAAAATGCTTTTCCAAATGATGTTTTTTTATTGTAGGATGTAGAAGTTTGGCAAAATTACCTCATCCAGGAAAAAGCAATATGCTGTACTTCCTTTCTTTGCTCAATTTTATATGATTGTTTGTTTGCTAATCCAAGTTAAAGGGAGCTAATTGGAGAACTTGACTTTGACTGAGTGCAGATTTAGTCAGTAGTGTAGAAGAAAATATTTAATTCTTGGCATCAAATTGTAAGTTTCTGACCTCAAAATTATGTTTCTATCAGCTTATTTCCTTACACATTCTCCATTTTCTTCCACCAAGCTTTATAAGTACCATAACACCACCTTATTACCTTTATAAGTTTAGCTTTCAGGTAATAACTGTGAAGACTCTAGTGATAAAACACCCTCTATCTTTTCTAATCATAAGTATTTAACTGTGTTTAGCTCTAGGACTTCTTCACTTTTTAAATAAACTCACGCATCTTTTTGTCCTTCAACACAAAACAGATCTGATACGCAAGCACTGGTGGTTTGGACCTGCAAACTACAAACCATGACACCTTAGAGTCACCAAAATGGTCATAAATCACTGTAGGATATAGCCTACTAGAGTAAAATATGAGGCCTTCTCATCAAACAGCTGAAGCTTGGTTCAAACTAGATCAGTGATAGAAACAGAATCCCAAGATCTATAAAAGATCATCTGAAAAAGGAAGTAATGTGCTGTATAATACACAAAAAATAAATAACTAAAATAAAAGCATGCTGAGACATGCAAAAGGTGGAAAGATATATGTATGAAATAAGTCAAAATGTTGACCTCAGCGTGACTGGAAAGTAGGGGGACCTTCAGAGAGCTGGGCAAAGACAAATGTATGCAAACTCCAATGAACCAAATGAAGAATGGACCAAAATAATTAAGTCCCCAATGAGAGGAGAGACTAATAAAGTTAGACAGTACAACGCTTGTAACTGCAGAATTAGGTTCTATATCGACCTGCAAAACATTAAGCTTACTTAACCTCAGAATTTCTAAATTATATAAATTAATTTGGCTCAACTTCAATTCAATTACTTGTCACCAGCTAACGCAATTAATGTACGCTTGAGCTCTATTCTCTTTTGTAAAGTGAGCATCTACTAAACGGTAGAATAAGTTTTCAATAGACTTCTAATATGCTTGGATTCATGAATACCCCAAATGCGTCCTAAAGAAAAGAAAAAAACAACAACGCTGGAATAGTCTAAATACTCCACCTAACTTTTCTAAAAACTGCTAGAAAAATTATTAGTATCTCATAACCCATTTTCAGCTGTTTTATAAATACCATTCTGAGCTAATGAAGGCATTTCTTGTTCTTCCTTTGGTTTTTGGTTACACATTCTGCTTGCACAGGGCCTGGAGTGGTGGCAGTGTTGGGGTGTTTTTGCTGGCTGGAAGAACTTTGGTTTCTGCATGAGAGAGCATTTAAATCAGGGAGGGTCTCACTTTTTGGGTGGTTCTGTTCACGCCTTACTTTTTCACTGCTCTGTCCTGGATCACTGTGTGAGTCTGTATGAACAGCTGCGTGAGGTGGGGACACCTTCTAGACAGCTGGTGTGCTTTAGACCAGACAGGGTAAAAATAAGGATGTTATTACAACTTAGGTGATTAAGGTAAATATGTGAGTTACACTCACGTAATCAGCCCTCAAACTCAATATTACCATCTTTCTGCAGACAATGTTTGCAGCTCTCATTTCCTCATAGATCTCCACACATTCTGACTCAGTTTATTTTAATCCAAAAACTGGAATGTGTCTGTTTTTCTAGTAGTGGGTGGAGAAGCAGAAACTTGAATCTCAGCATAGAGCAGCTCCTTGGATTTCCAATTTAAGCTAAAGCCTAGATATGATTATTGCTCGTTATAAGCAATATTGCAGAGGAGATGCACAATAGAAGAGATGGATTTTAGTTGGAATGGTCACTCCAAAGAAATGTACAGTATCTTTTGAAGATTGTTGACAACCCTTAATGTTACCCTTANCTGTGATCACTCCTCTGAAACAGTTTATTGACGCATAAATTAACTTAAAATGCAGAAATCTGCCAACAGAATATGTTCGCTTTTATTATCCTGGTGCCTGCAGTTTAGATTATTTAGATGTAAAACACCTACCAGCTGCCGGGTGAACTGCGAGGAGGTGACCCGGTATAAAAATACGGTACTTAGCATCCTACTGTAACTTTCTGACCTCCAAATTATATTTCTATCAGCTTATTTCCTTACATATTCTCCATTTTCTTCCACTAGGCTTTATACTGTAAGTACCATAACACCACCTTGTTACCTTTATAAGTTTAGCTGTCAGGTAATAACTGTGAAGACTCTAGTGATAAAACACCCTCTATCTTTTCTACTCATAAGTATTTAACTGTGTTTAACTCTGGGACTTCTTCACTTTTCAAATAAACTCACGCATCTTTTTGTCCTTCAACACAAAACAGATCTGATACGTAAGCACTGGTGGTTTGGACCTGCAAACTACAAACCATGACACCTTAGAGTCACCAAAATGGTCATAAATCACTGTAGGATATAGCCTACTAGAGTAAAATATGAGGCCTTCTCATCAAACAGCTGAAGCTTGGTTCAAACTAGATCAGTGATAGAAACAGAATCCCAAGATCTATAAAAGATCATCTGAAAAAGGAAGTAATGTGCTGTATAATACACAAAAAATAAATAACTAAAATAAAAGCATGCTGAGACATGCAAAAGGTGGAAAGATATATGTATGAAATAAGTCAAAATGTTGACCTCAGCGTGACTGGAAAGTAGGGGGACCTTCAGAGAGCTGGGCAAAGACAAATGTATGCAAACTCCAATGAACCAAATGAAGAATGGACCAAAATAATTAAGTCCCCAATGAGAGGAGAGACTAATAAAGTTAGACAGTACAACGCTTGTAACTGCAGAATTAGGTTCTATATCGACCTGCAAAACATTAAGCTTACTTAACCTCAGAATTTCTAAATTATATAAATTAATTTGGCTCAACTTCAATTCAATTACTTGTCACCAGCTAACGCAATTAATGTACGCTTGAGCTGTATTCTCTTTTGTAAAGTGAGCATCTACTAAACGGTAGAATAAGTTTTCAATAGACTTCTAATATGCTTGGATTCATGAATACCCCAAATGCGTCCTAAAGAAAAGAAAAAAACAACAACGCTGGAATAGTCTAAATACTCCACCTAACTTTTCTAAAAACTGCTAGAAAAATTATTAGTATCTCATAACCCATTTTCAGCTGTTTTATAAATACCATTCTGAGCTAATGAAGGCATTTCTTGTTCTTCCTTTGGTTTTTGGTTACACATTCTGCTTGCACAGGGCCTGGGGTGGTGGCAGTGTTGGGGTGTTTTTGCTGGCTGGAAGAACTTTGGTTTCTGCATGAGAGAGCATTTAAATCAGGGAGGGTCTCACTTTTTGGGTGGTTCTGTTCACGCCTTACTTTTTCACTGCTCTGTCCTGGATCACTGTGTGAGTCTGTATGAACAGCTGCGTGAGGTGGGGACACCTTCTAGACAGCTGGTGTGCTTTAGACCAGACAGGGTAAAAATAAGGATGTTATTACAACTTAGGTGATTAAGGTAAATATGTGAGTTACACTCACGTAATCAGCCCTCAAACTCAATATTACCATCTTTCTGCAGACAATGTTTGCAGCTCTCATTTCCTCATACTTCTCCACTCATTCTGACTAAATTTATTTTAATCCAAAAACTGGAATGTGTCTGTATTTTTCTAGTAGTGGGTGGAGAAGCAGAAACTTTAATCTCAGCATAGAGCACCTCCTTGGATTTCCAATTTAAGCTAAAGCCTAGATATAATTATTGCTCGTTATAAGCAATATTGCAGAGGAGATGCACAATAGAAGAGATGGATTTTAGTTGGAATGGTCACTCCAAAGAAAGGTACAGTATCTTTTGGAGATTGTTGACAACCCTTAATGTTACCCTTATTATTCATTCTACACAAAACATTCAGTAAGAATACTCTGTTAAAATACATTTCAGACAGATTGTTAGCTGTGGCTAAAGCTTACTATCTATTTTGAAATTCGAAGCAATTAAGATGGAATTTCCCTGTTTTTACTTTAGTATTTCATTCCTGTAATAAGCTAATCAAATATTACCTATGGAAAGGAAAATCTAACTTTAAAAGCAAATTAAAATCCAGGTTTAGGAAAGCCAGGTCTACAGTACAGTAGCAGCAGCCATTCAAAAGGGCCCTTCCCAGCCGAATGGCAGCCCACTTCCCTGCAGCTCCAAGCAAAATCCCCTCCACCTTCCAGCCACTGGCATTCTCCCGGACGTGCATTTTTTTTTTTACACTGACTCCACCCATTCACTGATTAACTGACCAGGAGACGATGCCAATGTGCACAAATCATGACAGAAACAATATTTTAGTATAAAGATAGATTTTAAGAAAGGAATTGTAGTGAACCAGCCAAGGACCAGCCATGGACCAGCCATGCACCAGCCAAGGGACCATCAAGGAAAGTGGGAACATTTTAAATGACTACTACTAGGAATCCAGTTTGTGTGGGTTGTGTTTTTGTTTGTTTTCCCTCCACCACCAGGTGGCGCCTGGTTCTAGTTTGGCTTCTCACACACCTACTGATGGTTGCCTCATTACCGGAGGACTCTTAAGCTGCTGACTGCCACTACCTCAACGCCAGAGTGTTTGCCAGTTTTGGATACTCTAGCCAAGCTGAGTTTTGCTGAGTCAAACTGAGTCTTAACATTGTTGTTTTTGTCTTTGCCTCTCAGGAGAAAGTCATCCTGCAAACTGGATGTTTTGGACCTTCTCCCCCTGGAAGGATCATCTGAGTTTCAAACTGAGCTGGGGATTCGAACTGGAGGTTTGGATCTACTTTTCCCCAAGGGATTGTTTGAGCTACACTCTGAGCAGGGGATTCATCTCCACAAGAAACAGTTCAAGTACCATAGGAAATGTAAGTGGCAGTCAGCTCCTCCGTTCCTCAAGGAAACACCTCAACCTGGGTAAACCCTATCCGCCCTCCAATGAGCAACTCGATTACTGGAACAACCCACACCGATTGGATTCAGAGACAGACACCTTTTACTGGAAATGCGAGTCCCGTTGCCTTTATTCCCTTTTGCAAATCGAAGCTCAAATTTCCCACTGAGCCTGAACTAATCACAGGAACTTCCCCTTCACTTTTCAGTCCCCGTTTGCCTGTGTTCATTGCAGCACTGGACCCATCTCTACCAGTTCTCAATAAACCTGTTAAACCTTCCCTTGGCCTCTCTGTTTGGTTTCCTGCATGTGGGTCAGATCTTAGAATTAAATCATGACACTACTGTACCAAACTTAATCCATGACAAAACAAGAAATAGTCAATGTAAATCACTGCTCCACCCATTTCTAGTCCAGTGCTGGATCTTCTTCTCTTACTGTGCAATAACGCATGCCAACTACTGTGTAGCCTGTGTAATTTTTTACTTATTTATAAGGTCAGTACATTTCTGCAGTGCAAGTGCAATAATCCAAGTGAACTAATATGTAGTCTTCCCTAGCCTCTCTACTGTGCAGATATTTTTATATCTAAAGGAAACATATTCTAAGACATTACAACTTTTTTCATTTTGTATGCTTTTTTGGTACTATATACACTCATTTTATATTGTCTGTCATATTTTTTATCTTCAATGGCATCTTGCTTTAACTCTTTGTACTCTATATAAGCTACTGGAAGCAAAATTTCCCTGAAGGAGTAATCCTAAGGGATAAATAAAATTGAGTCTAAGTCTTTTTCACGAGAAAAGGAAAAGTTCCAGGATAAAAAGCCTTTCAAACCCAAGGGATTCGCTTGAGTAGTCCACACAGAATGGATAACTTCATTTTCATTTGGATCTTTCGACCATTTGTTTTTCCTGTGGACCAGCTTCAGAAAAGAGCTGGAACATTTGTGTCCACCTCAGTTTAGCCGTTTGAACCAAAGGAGACTAATCCACACAATAAATACCAACACCTTTAGCTAAAGAGGGTTTTCTTTTGGTGTGAAACAAAGGAGGCTGCAGACACAGCAAACAGACCAAAAGACTTTGAGGCTGGGGTATAAAGACAGACTAGAGTAGGAGGAAAGAAAAATAGTGGATATCTTTTGATGGAAATTTTTGTCTTTATGGTTAAGGAATAAATTCTACAATTTGATTCAAATAAATAAGCTGAAATTCACTTACAGAATCAAAGGAAAAATAAAGAAAAAAGTGGAATAAAATATATATGAAAGAAAAGGAAAGCTAAAGCTACAGTATTTAGTGAATCAGCTGTATCCACATGATACTAGAGAGCTAAATGAGGCTACCTTCTGTGATTAAACCTAATTTTAAAAAACAGGAACATTTTAGAATGTTTTAGTTCAGATAAAAAAAGATTGCTGCATTAGGTTTGATGTCACTCTATACATGAACTTAATGTGTTTAGACGAAACACAATAGTTCCAGACTTGTTTTGCTGCTGAGGGCCACCAAGCCACAGGGGAGACCAGGTTCTGGACTTGGTCTGCAGTGCTGGATGTGACATATGGACAGAAAAGCTTGCAATCAGAAACTGAATTTAAACAGCGCTGACTCAATCTGAATTCATGTAAAATTAAATCAAACACAGAATTACTACTTTAAAACTCAGTTTTATAATTTAATACAGAATCTAAGGTAGTAGCCATTCAGAATTTCCCTATTTTCCTTGGCCGGTCCCTTACAATTCAGTTTTACAAAAATATTCTTTCTGTTATGATTTGTGGACTTTAAGATCTAAAGAGAAGCATCATCTCCTGGTCAGACCCTGTAATTCAGTGAAGGGATGGAGTCAGAGTAAAACAATATGCAAGAGGGAGGTCACTGCAGTGGCTGGAAGCTGAAGGGGATTTTGCTGGGAGTTGCAGGGTAGTGTGGGCTGCCATTTGGCTGCCGTTTAACTGGGAAGGGCCATTTTGAATGGCTACTACTGTATTTACTTTGAAAAGTAAATTTTGTTGCATGGGTCTTTATGTCAGACAATTGGATCCTTAAGCCCCAGACTAATCAAAAAGATCCAGGGATTAAAATGTCACAACTAAATAGAATTTTACTACATCTTTAGCTGAAGGGTGACGCAAACCTTTCTTTAATTTCTTCCAAAGGAATTCCTGCACTACAGTATATCCAGGCAATACATTTCATTATTCTACAGTAGATATTTGGATATAAAAAAATATAATAGGCACATAGACCCTCTTTGGACATTTCTTTCTCCCGTTGTTTTCCATTTCTTTCTATTCAATTAGGGCATAAATGGTTCTTTCCAACAAAAATTATTTAATTTCCCTGTTAACGTGTTAGTTGACATTTCTTAAACAGAGCTGTGAATTATTATGGAATTATTAGGCAGATTTATATCACCAGCCTGTATTATGTGATAAAAAAATGAAATGGATGCCATTTATGAAACTTTAGTTTTAGTTGTTCAAGAGCTAAAATCACAGCTAATATTTTCACATCTTTCTTTCAGCAAGTACTTCTATAGGTGTTGCTCCAACCTGGGTTGCAGATTAACTGAAAAAATACTATCCTGGTAAGTTTTAGGGCTAGAATGAAATTAGAGGCTTTTCAGTCTACTGCTGCAACTGGTGTGAATAAATGGAGACAGAACATTTATCATTAAGTATTTTATAAATGGATTTAAAAAGAGAAAAGCTGGAATTCTGAGAAATATTTTGAAAATAAAGAATATCTGTGCATTTTCATTTTGAATTAATCATTAACAATTAGTAAACCTTGAATATTTATCATATTTATTCCATTCTAAATAATTAAAATGAAGAAGTTAAAGGCAAAAAATCCAAGGTACAAAAGTGGAACTCTGCTGCTGTTTGGAGGTTATATTGGTCCGAATCTGGAACAAAAATGTAACCTTTTAAAATGCATGCAGAGAGTGAGAAAACAATATGAGCTTTTTCTAATATGGTGCCTGTAAGAGCTTAAAAACTACTTTCATCTGTCTGACACAGAGAAAATTAATATCTCTTCTTTTTTTTTTTTTTTTTACTGAAATTGAATTATAGACCCTAAAGTAAAAAACAAACAAATGGAAATGCCTGTTGCAACAAAATATATTTTCAAAGCAAATCCTGTTTCAAATTATTAAATTCAGATTCCTGAAATTTCTTTTCAAACTAATATATTTAATTTGAAATATATGAGCCTTATTGATGATCTATGCAAACCTGTAGCTGGTCTAAGGAGATGCCTGGTCTCTGTCCTTAAGGCCTTAAGGAGCCCAGGCTGCCTGTTATTTGGTGTTTTAAAGCAGGAAATGTTGTGATCTTTTCACCCAACTCACCAATTTAACAACTTAGCATTTCAATGTGACATATTCACGCTCACGACCACCTATTCAACACAAACCCATTTGCCTCCACACTGATGTTCATCCAAACACATTCAAACACATATCCATCCATGCACCCATAAACAAACGGTTCAAAAGGCAAACCTTTTAACTTTTAGGATGATTTAAATGTAAAAAAAAAAAATATATATACATATATATATATTTTTTGTTTTTTGTTTTTTGTTTGATGCCTGAAGAAGTGAAAGAAAGAAAAAAAGCTATTTAAGAGGAAATTACTGAGTCGGATTTCTGAACACCACCAGGACAGAGCTCATCCTAGTTTAACAGAGCAGAAAAAAAAAAATCAAAGAAGGAGCTATTATTCTGTACGATCGGGATGAGATGAAGCCAATTAGTCCCCAGGGTGTCTTTCCTCATGACGCGCTAACATGCACTGTTCTTGAAACAAGTAGAACATCATCCTGTATTCAATTTGCCTCCAAACTGTACAGGAAGAAAACTCAATAGGTGGTGAACTGGCCTTTTTGCTGATTCTACACCAGGAAGCTAATTAAAACAGACAAGTGATTCGATATCATGAGATAAAGGCAGGAGGGTCTGAGCTGCTAATTTCTTCTTGTTTCAGCAGAACCACACACTCGCCCTGAACAGCTGAAAAGGTCAAACAGCTGCTTCGCTCCAACATTGATTGGAATAAATTAACTTTTCCCCAACTATTTTCAATCAATCCTCACCCTCTGCTGCATGATGGAGAAAAAAAACAACAACACGTCAAGTAAGTTAGACAGCAACATTGCAGCATCAACTTTCAAGATTTGGTTTAAATAATAAACATACACCTGTCCGATATAATGACCAACAAACACCAATCAGAACAGACTCATCATATCATTATATATAGCAGTGATTGTGAATGCCTCACTTATGTTTACTGCACCTCAGAGGTACAGTTCTCAAACATACCATCCCCACCTCATTATACCAATCACACTTTACAGCAGTAGACATTAAAAATGTCCTCACTTTCCTTGATGATCCTTGGCTGGTCCCCTACAATTCTTTTTTAAACATCAATATTTGTACTAAAATATTATTTCTGTAATGATTTGTGGACATTTAGACCTAAAGAGAAGCATCATCTCCTGGTCAGACCCTGTAATTTAGTGAAAGGGTTTATTTAGAGTAAAAAATATGAAAGAGGAGGTCACAGCAGTTGCTGGAAGTTGGAGGAGATTTTGCTGGGAGTTTGAGGGAAGTGGGCTGCCATTACAGTATGCTGGCCATTTTGAATGGCTGCTTCTGTACATATCTTTCCAGGGAGAGTTTGCTGACAACTTCTTTGTCCATAAAGAGCCAGTTTAGACTAAAGGAACCCCTGATGAAAATGGAGGGGAAGCTAAAATACTCTATAAACCTATAGCAACTAGGGTTGTCAAAAGTATCAATACTCAAAAAAGTATTGATACTGAAACGTATCTGGATACAATACTCATTTTCAAAAGTATCGATACAGTGCCACCACCAGTGGCACCTAAACAGTCATTCATCTAAAGTGCAGATTAGAGAAAAATGCACTTTCTGAACACTGTGAGATTGAATAATTCTACGCACTTTTCAGTTTCAGACTTTTTTTGTAACAGGTGCAGCTGCTGAGAATTATTTTTGTTTCTTAACCGGTTTGGCTAGCGTCATTGTTATGTGTGCAAAGCATAGCCAAGTAAGGAAAACGTAATTTTAATTTTGCACATTTTTTATCAAGCTTGCTTAATACTGTGCACAGCAAACAACCTCAAAATATTGTTCTTATTGTTTATTGTATTTATTTATTGTATTTTAATTGTTAATGAAAATATTTCTGTAGAAATTTGGAGTTTTTATCCTCGTGGTATCGAAAATGGTATTGAGTATCGAATATTTTCCTTAGTAGGCTAAGAAGTTTATTATAGTGACAACCCTAATAGCAACTATAGGTGAAAAAATAATTTCCTTTCTCTGTTGTGCGCTATCCATGTCTCTCCTCATGCCCCATCTACTATTATCCCTATCTGGGGGAGTTGTGGCCTAGTGGTTAGTTCAACCCCGCTCCCAAGGACTGCCATTCTGGGTCCCTGAGCCAGAACCACTGCTCCCCGTGTGCCACACAATGGTAGCCCACTGCTCCCCAAGGGGATGGGTTAAATGCAGGGTGAATTTCGTCGCTTTGCACTTGTGACAGTGTAATGACAGTACAGTTGAATTCTATTTTATTCTATTCTATCCTATCCCAGTGCAGTATTACACAAACAGTGTTTCCATCCAACTGCCATGACGATTTTGAGGAAGTAGATAGATATTTGATAGATGATAGGCACATATACCCTTTTTGGATATTTTTTTTCTCATTATTTTCCCATTTCTTTCTATCCAATTAGGGCATAAATGGTTCTTTCCATCATAAAAACGTATTTTCTGTGTTAATATTTAGTTGACTTTTAAACAGTTCTGAATTTGATGTCATTATTAGGCAGATTTAGATGTTCTCTGTGTAATTTGATTATCAGCCTGTATTATGTGATTTAAAAAAAAAAATTTAAATGGGTGCCATGTGTGAAGCTGCTTTGGCCATGAAACTTTAGTTTTAGTTGTTCAAGTGGTAAAATCAAGGATAATATTTTCACATCTTTATTTTAACAAGTAGTTCTGTAGGTGTTGCACCAACCTGAGTTGCAGACTAACTAAAAAAATACTATCCTGGTAAGTTGTAGGGCTATAAGTCCAGTAAAGGCTTTTCAGTCTACTGCTGCAAAACGTGTGAATAAATGGTGATGGAGCATTCGTCATTAAGCATTTTAAAAAAAGACGAAAAAGAGAGAAAAGCTGAAATTCTGATAAATATTCTGAAAATAAAGAATATCTATGCATTTTCATTTTGAATTATGATTAAATGTTGTTCGTCTTCCTGGACAGACAAAATTTAAAATGTTAAATAAGAAAATGCTTATCAGATGCATTTCTATCCATTGGAGCAAACTAACCAGGCAATGCAAGGTGTAATGTTGTCATATGTTTACCGTATGTTACGCTTCGCTGTAATATACAGGAATCAGAGGCGGCAAACTAGCATGGACTATAGATCAGTAATCTAGCAAAGTTTTATAAATGAGTTGCAATCAGAGAAATTGTACTTTATCATGTGAATCAAATGGGATGCTGGCAGCAGAAACAGCTGATCATTCATGTTGGGTAAATATATTTGCTATGCCAGAACCTTTAACAAGTACATATAAAAGTCGATGGCTTCTTTTATTTTTGAAAAAGTCAAGAAACATCTCAAGAGAAAACGTTATGTAAAATTTAGTAACTTATTTAAAATGTTGCTATTTAAATCTACTCTCCTTCCATAATGGTTACCAGGTCTGCTAACATTTAAACATCAAACTATTTGCATCCTTTTTTAGAAGAATATCAGAAACCTACGTGTGGCGTCTAAGCCCCGTTGCTTAAGTCAGCACCAGCACTAAAAAGATTAATTGATGCCTCCTTTGCGTCTTTTTGGAGTTTTGTCTTTAATCTAAGGAAAATAAAGCCCAGATGATCCCATTTCGCAGCCCTATTATGGAGCTTTGACAATCCGAAGATCTAATCTACATCTCACGTGACTCCAACTGACTATTCCTATGGGTGTGTCAACTTTGGCATCACAACCAGAAGCAACTATGTATACATTTAGGACCAATAAAAAAAATCATAAAACTATTATTCATATACTACATATTTTTCTAAGAAAAATATTTTGTAGTACTCTATACATTCCATAGATGTATTATTTTTGAAAAAGAAAAATTTTGAAGAAAACGTAGCTATAACTTTTCCAGTTACTCCTTTGCTTCATTTTATTAAAATAAAACTTTCATGTATTAAATGTTTGATGTATGAGCCAGCTACTTTCACTTTCAAGAGGGTTAAGAAGCCTTTTAGTTAATTAGTGAACAGGACGGGTGAGGTTTAATACGGATGGTGAGCTACAGCGAGCTCTAGAGCCTGAACAGAAGGACAAACCTTAAAGGAGAAATAAGCAATAATTTATTATTTCAGATTGAGGGAACTAACGAAATAGTCATGTGAAGAGCTAAACATATGTGGGTGAAATATTGCATGCGCCATATTATCTCTCATCCGGTGAATTGAAATGTTTACCTGAAGGGGAGGCGGTTTTATTGTTACACATCTTATTTTGGTCTACAGAAAGTCCTCAACAGCCCATCAAGTTGTGAAATCTTACTCATTACTCCTTTAAGGAAGGTCAGACTGTCAAACGTCTGTGCTAAAGGATTTCTCCGGCTCTGTCCAGGTCTGTAGGAGGCTGACGGCAGCCGCTTTGACCCTATTATCCTTTTAAAGTCTTTGTTTGCGTCTTTGTTTTTCTTAAACCGCTCTCTTAAGACCGTCCACTTTACCAGATGAACAGTTAAATCTCATGCCAAGTAGACTAAACTTACAGTGTGTCCCCTTTGAATTGTGGGTATTTGAGTAAGAAAAGCTAAAGTGTATGAATAATTTGCATTTAAATTTAACTTGGATCATATTAAGTCTTTAAATATTCTGAATGGCCATTCAGGAATAATTATTCTAATTCATGTTAGTTTTTGTTTAACCCAATTTTGTGACAATTTACCAAATTGCAACCATCAAAACTTAATTTCAGTCTCTGTGTGTGTTTTTTTTAAGATATTGTTATTAATCAACTGGATTATTAGCATTATCAGTTTCCTAATTATACAAACATAAAAGTCTTGGTAAACTATGCAAGGGAGCAAATGAGATCTTAACAAGTAAGTAAAAAAATACCACACCATTAAAGCAATGCACAATATTTTAAACAAGTTTAAAATTATCTAGTGTAATTGCCTTTCATGACAAGAAATAGAGGCAATTATTCCTGCATTCCTGCTGCTAAAACGGTAGGGGCTTTACACAAATTATAAGGTTCTGTAATTACTGATGATTATGAGAAGATTATTGAAAAACAGTTTTTATTTAAAAGAATCAAGAATTATACCAGCCAAGACACTCAGATGCAGCTAAAGTTAGAAAGAGCTAAAACATGGTAACAGGATAAGGAGATAAAAATTGTCTCAATGATCTGAACAATAAGACGTTGGACCCTTACCCTGACCCTGTGGTCACAAACCGTCTCACATCTGAACCTTTTTGAGAACCTGTGTTTCATTCTTAAAAAAGAAAACAACAAATTAGGATCAAATCCAAGTTCTAAGACAATCAAATGGGTCAGAACCAGGCGGGATGCGGTCCAGCAGGTAATGTCCAACTGGTCAAAGAGAATGAACAAAAATAACAACAGTAAAAGCTGTGAACACCTCTGGGACGGATTTAGTTATTATTCAAAGCAAACATTTTAAACCAGCCAACCTGTTTCAAGGATAAATACTAAATTATCAAGTCAGTATTTTTTTCAAATAATTTTTTTGCTTAAAAACATATACTGTCATTCATTGAGGCCAAGTTGTCAGATTAGTAATACCCTTTAAAATGACATCCACCGTAGGCAGATATTAAACTTTTTTTTTTTATTAAAGCCTGAATTCTCTACTAAAATGTCAATCAATCTAATGTGATAATCTAAATCTTAAAATTTTTGTTTTTTTTATTAGATTTAACAAGAAATGATTACAAATAAATAGAAATTAGGGTTTGAATAATTTAATTAAGTCTTAAATTAAGTTAGTCTTTTATTTGGGAACTGAGTTTCTGGAGTGAAAAAAACTTTTCTATAATATTCGTATTCACTCTAAATGTATTTCAAAATGAAAAATACATTTTTCTGAAAAGATTAGCACCATGTAATCTGTGAAAGCAACAATAACAATAATATTGTAACCACACATCAGTAACATTTTCTAATATTGTTCAAAGATGTGAGGAGATTAAACTTTGTAAGAGTCTGATCAGTCTGCGCTCTCTGCCTGCACCTCTCTAATCCATTACTCATTTATACCATTAACAAACAAACCTTTGAACATAACAAATATATTGTGCTGCTAAAAAAAAAAGAGAGAACATTTTGAATAAATTAATTTAATGATATAGGAAACCTAAATCCATCAATCCCACATTCAATTTAAGAACAAGTTTTATGCACTAAAGGAAACATCACTGGAAACAACATTCAGATTTTATAGCAGCCTAGCAGATTCCAGACCTAAATCTGATGAAAACTAGACGATGATGATGGTGAGGAGGCCTTTCAATCAGGAATTATCACAAAAAAAAGGAATCATGCAAAAGGAGGCGTTGCCTCCTTCTGTTCCAAAAAAATACCAACATTTCCAACAAAGGCCGTAGGTGGCAACAAGTGGTTTTAGGCTTTATATGCACTTCCAACTTCACTTATTTGCTGTAAAAGCAAAAAAAAAATAATAACTAAAAATGTATTGAAACTTAGTAGAAATGAAAATAATGTTAATTTGATGTTTGAACAATTAAAGTATTCTGAACAATTCCTAATATAAAAAATAAATTACAAATTTTGGTTCAAAATTAACTCAAATATATTTTACATACCAAAAGAAGAAAACTAAATTGGTAGAAATAACAAATTACAAAAATTTGGCATAAATGGCCACAACAGGAAGCCCTCCTTGTAATATAAGAAAGGTTTTTATTGATGTAACTA
>NW_015150598.1:1084746-1096970 GCF_000732505.1 Cyprinodon variegatus
TCCGCTGTGAGATCAATAAAGCTCATGTAATCTAATCTAATCTATTTTGAGAGACGCCTCATTTTGTATTAGAAACTCACTTTATGGATGAAAAAAAAAGAATAAATTTCATAAATGTCTGAATTCACAATCACAATCAGCTTAAGGGCTGTTTGTGGAGCCAAACAGCTTTGATGCTGGTTTTCCATTTCTCATCCTAATCAACCATATTATGTAGAAAGTAGGCTTTAAAAGATAAAGAAAAGATAAACAAGCAGGAAAATGTTGCAGCAGGAGGTTTTATTGCTATTGTAAAATATTCTGTTTCATAGAAAAAGCCCCAAAAGATAATTTGTTCCACATTTATAGATATTCAGAAAACTAGAGTGTCCAGTTAAATCAGGAAGTAAATAGTTTGAAACCAAATAACCAAATGAATAAAATCCCCCCATGGTTCTTTCAGTAAACTTTGTTGCAGCTATTTTATAAAACAGATGAACCTGTTAAAAAAATGCTCATTTAGCTGCAGAGCTTCAGGCTACACTGGGTTTAGCGCCCAAGCACATCCAGCTCTTAAACAGCTGAGCGCTGAATTGACTGCTGTAACATATAAACTGTGTTGGCAGCAACTGAAGGGAGTAAACAGAAAGACTTTCATGTTGCATTGAAAAGGTATTTGATCAAAATTTGGTCTCCATTAAATGAAGCTGTAAAATTTCACAACAGATTCCTTCAGACATGCCTGCTGTGTTCTGCAGAGAAACAGGACTATTGGACGCGTCTCTCATCAGAAAACTAAAACATTTCCGCTCAGCTTGAGGATGTTCTCCAAACATATGATGCATTTCTCCTGAATGCACAAACGGTTCTGGTGTGAACAAAAGTGCTTGTTTTTTTCCATTTCAACATCAAAACTGAAAACTTCAACTTTAAATGTCTGCAGGAACTCATCAAATGCTCACATTTATTAAGCTTCATTATAACAAGTCAGTTCTCAACGTTACGTTTGGAGCACCAGAGGTGAAGTCTGCAGAAGCTCAGCTGATTCAAGCATTCCTGACATGCGTATCTCCCCAAACCCCCCCACCGTCACAGCAAATATGTCTCAGGTTAGCACAATGGAAGCATAAATACAGTGTGTGTCTGGACTGTGAAGACGGGCTTTATCATAATAACAACATGCTGCCATGCAGCGTAAAGGAAGCTTGGAGCACGAACTATTTGGCTGTCAAATGCTGAAGGAAAATAAAAATACGGCAGCCCTAGAAGACATCCGCTGTCACAATTTAACGCCCACCGCGACTGAGTCCGTTAGATTCAGTTTTCCTTCTTTTAGGCGTATGGAAACCACAAAAAAAGTCTTTCTGAGCTACAAGATGAATTTATTGTTTCTGTCCTGTACAAAGCATTATTTGAATGATAAAAAACAGCAGCAACAGATTCTGGGACTTGTTCCAACTCAACTCATTTGTGTAATTCATGGAAAAAAAGAAACATTAATTATATTTGCACAGCAAAGAAATATCTAGAAATAAGTAAAAAATGTCTTAAATTAAGGTATTCACCCTTAATTTAAGTAGGGAATTAGGATGATTTGTCAATAGAGTACTTTTAAAATAAGATAATTAGATAATATGCACTTGAAATAAGACAATGCATTTTTTTTATGCAAATGGGCTTCTTCCATTTGCAAAGGGTTTCACTTAACTCCAAAATTAAATTAAAAAATGTACTTTTCTAAAGACAATCTCTTATTTAGATTTCAATTATTTGCAGTGTGCAACAGAAGCAAATAAATCCAAACAAGTCATGCAATTTGATGATGTGTGCTGGCAGGATGGAGCAGAGCTTCGTCTGCAGTAACGAGAGAATGTCTTCCATAGGAGGTTGGGAAAAAAACTGAGCTGATAGAAGAAGCTCTAACCTTTGCCTATAACGATGTGAATCTGTTTCCCCAGGGCTTAAATGTGATGCAGCACAGAAGCCCAAACCTCTTACCCACTCTGCAAAATGGGAAAGATAAGAGAAGATGCCGTTCATGACATTTAGATGCATGTTGGTCTTCATAATCCAGCAAAATATGGGAAAAAAAAAAAAAACTCTTCTGACCTTAAGTGTACTTCGTTGTCAGATGGATAGATGGGGAATCAAAAGGTTTAACCCAATCCCCCCCCCCCCCCAAAAAAAAAGAGATTAAATAGTTCATATGAAAAATACAGCTTTCCTTTTTTCACAGCGAGTATTAGAAGGTTATTGTTTTCGAACAGCAGAAAAATGTATGAGATCATAGCGCCAAATCATGGCATAGCAACCGCCTTAGCAACCCAATGCTTCATCCTTAACCGGTGGATCGACTCACATCTGCTTTGGTTTTGATCGACACATTTTTATCTGTAATGACACTCTCAAAAGGGGGGTGGGCTTTACGAGTGTCCTAAAAAAAAGTTTATTAAATGGATTCTGTTTATGATAGGTTAGAACATGCTAACTTGATGAAGAATTTTAAGTATTTCCATCACCATCGCAATCCGTTTCAGTTTGTATATCCGCCATGTTGGCTAGCCAGTCTCCCAGAGTGACCTCACACTACAGGATTTTGGTGATGACAAAAAACAGAAACCTGAAAAACAGAGTTTTTGTCTTAAAATACGGCATCATGTTTGATCATTATTATCTTAATACCTCAAGACCATAGAATTAACTAATGAGAGGAGAGCTTTCTCAATTAAATGTTTCATTGCATCTTTGAAGATGTGGAGTGAGGCAGGTAAAAACGTCCCCTGAGATCACTGCAGCAAGGAGTGACATCATAGACGGGTCTCCATGGCAACCGTCAGGGTCTATCCACAGGCCTACTAGTTTGTTTGGGTAAAATGGTCGGATAAAGCTTCTTCTGTCCTACTGTCAAAGGCATTAACATTTTGTTTGATCAATCTGGACTCAGATTGAGGTGTTTTTTATATTTTTTTTTTATACCATATGCCTTTTTTCCTCTATAGAGTATATAAAACGCTTGATTAAAGATGAGGTGGCAAATGGCAGAAACCTTAAAAGAAGGTCACCGTTGGGTGTTCCAGCAGAGAAGTGATCCATAGCATGTGGCTAAAACAACACAGAGGCTCATCAAGACACAAGATCGGCCTTCTTCCTAAAACATCTCATTGGCCGGACTTAAGTCCTGTGAGAAGCTTAATATTTTACAGTTAAATAGTATAAGCAAAGATATTGAATCACTGTAGCTTCCCTCCAGCAAAGACTTGCAGCAGGTGTGGACATTTATCTCCATCTGAAAATAGCACATTATGTCTTCAGTCTGGTCCATCGCTGGTCAATTCATGTGTGAAAATTGGTTTCCCTGATCCCCTGAACCCCACTAACAGGATGCGAGTGTGATGATTCCTTAAGCATCCATCTGACATGGTCGGAATGAGATGCCGCTTACCGCACCGCTTCGGATTTAATAACTTGTTTCCAGCAGAAACCCATTAATCACGGCGACACTTTTCCAGCCTCACACTCTTTAACTTCTCCCACATTAAATCCAGATGGTGATTTTTTATGGTGTTGATCAGGCTGATTGGATCATCTCAAGTGTTTCGTAGGTTTGAAGGCTTTTAAGAAGAAAATTACACCTAAGCTTCTATCGTGACATATCAACAGGTCCAGGCACTTTGCTAAACTAATGAGACAAACAATAAAATCACAGATAAAAACTCCCAATAATAAAGTCTTGTTCAGCTGCATGCTCTATTAGGCTGAGTGTTACTCTACTGCTGGACCTTAATCTCTCTATAGTTAATCCAAAATGCATTTTCACTAAATCCCCTAAAAATAATAGAACCACGGCATCTATTTTATTGCAAGGATTATTTCTTACATTTTCTGGGACTTTGCTCAGAGAGGGACTTAAGCTAATTATCAATATGACAAAAATGTTAAAATTGAACTAAAACGATCAGTGTCAGACTAGAGGAGCATGGCTATTTGTCCCTCTGTTCTGGCTTTTTGTCTGTTTCTTGTGTTTCTAAATGAGAATTTATTTCAGAGGAAGCACTGATAATCTTGTAGGTATAAACTGTGATGACATTAAAGGTTTCCTGTTCAATTTGAAGGAAATGCATTAAACAGCAGTGAAAGAAAACCAGATTCGTCAATCAGGAGTAAAAGTTTATCATATTTATTAGAGGTGTAATATATCTCTGCACGAACACTGAAATCATCATTTTGGTGTCGTTATTTTTCAGTATTGGTATTAGTCCCATAATTAAAATGGATCAATATCAAAGACCAAAACTGATTTGTTGGGATTGTGACTTATTCTGTTTTTTGTTTGTTTGTTTGTTAAATGGTGTAGAAATGTTAGGAAAACTTAATATCTGTAAATGCTGTTATTGGCCATAAAAGAAATATAATTATCAGATAATTTTCAGTGTGGGTTCAGATTTTCAGGTTGCATTTCTTGTTTTTTTTTTTTTATTTATTTATTTTTTTTTTTATAGATTTACTTTTATAGACGCTTTTGTTTTTTTACTAAATGCAATAACCAGTCAATGGTCTGGGTTTCTAAAAGCCTGCATCCTTTGGTTCCCCATTAGTGTCAGGTTTGATTCTCCAGTTTAAACCTCAGAATTCAGAGCAGAGAAACCAGATGACCGCAAGAAATATCCTAAAGAATGAACCAAAGATTTGTCCAAAATTATCTAAAGCTGCCATGCAGACAGTGATTCATTTTTTCCCTCTGCATCCCCAAGGATGCATTTCATAAAATTTAGAGTTTTATGTCTGAACATGTTTTCCTGTTTTGATCCAGGGCCATGGTTGTTACATCTGTTTTTCTTAAGTCCCTGTAAATAAATGATTTAGTAAACAAAGTGTTCACTTGAGTCAGTTATTTCTTACCAGTAAGATAAGTCAACAATATCTTTCTATTGCTCTAATAGTTTTGAGTGGATCCAGTGAATGGTTGTGTGTTAAAATTACAGTCATCAAAAAGTATTTTGGAAACAAATATTAATTCAGAGCAAAGATTTTAGTTTGACTTTTTACCTCCTTGTTTAAATTCTCCCTTAAATTACATATTTAATCAGAATATTGGTTGTATAAAAAAAATGAATTATAGCTACTTTTCAAGAATCTATATAAAATGTAATAAGAAAAAAAAAGATTAAAAAATGATAACAAAAAATATTTTCCCCTGTAAAAATAAGATCAAATAATGTTGATCTGTTTCCTGAGCTACAGCGAAATAGAATAAAGTAGAATTCAACTTTATTGTCATTGCACTGTCACGAGTACAAAGCAACGAAATGTGGTTTGCATCTATCCAGAAGTGCTACATATTATAACAGCTATATGTACAATCAGAAACTAATAGTTAGGGAATGTAAAATGTTGTGTATAAATATAAATATGAATATGGGAGCTACATGATTATACAGATTGTACAGAATATACAGGAATGTTAGGAAAAAGGATTATATATGTACGTATATGTGTATACATACATATCATTCTATCTAAATTAAGGGTACATATTTATTATGAATTTCATCCGGGATCTATTAGCAGCTAAAGCTCATTGATCATTTAGTTTTCTTTATATAATCAGACACTGGAAACAATTTTTGTTGTTTTGTGGGGTAGTTCAGACACCATTGGATAGCAAATGTTGCACATCATCTTCATCTGCACCAAACTAAGACTTCTTAGACTTATACTCTACATTAGGTTTTGTTTAATTAGTGTTTGCTAAATGCTAGTGTTGCACCAAAGCCATTTTTTGGCCCAGATACCGATACCCCATACCTGGCTGTGCAGTACTGGCCAAAACCGATACCATCTGTTTGAAATTGCTCTGTGTGTATATATATATGAAGAACTGCATACTACTTGGATGTAAAATAATTGTAATCATGGCTTTGTCAAGCTGCTGCCTACCTTTGTGAAGCAGGAAATAGAATAATACAACTGAATCCAGTAGAACTTTTTTATTGCCTACCTAGAATGGGTGACAATAGGTACTCGACGATAGCGATACCAGCATTTTATTGATGGATCAGGGCCCCATCCGATACTGGTACCGGTACAACACTACTAAGTGCTGCTAACAGTGACGATGCTGGTTATTTCACCATTCACCATTTCATATCTTTGATGTTTTTGTTGCTATGTCACCGATCTTTTTCATATGTGAAATGAAGTCCTCTGCTGAGGGATATTTCTTAGTGGCTGTCAGGATCCCAGTTTTTGTGTTCGTCTGTTTGTCTTGTCTGTTTTGTTTCTCCCTTCCACCAACAAGAGGCGCTTGACTCCGGTTCGCCTCCTCAAACACCTGCAAGCTGTTGCCTCATTACCTGACTGCTCTTAAGCTGCTGGTTGCCACTACTTCGACGCCTGAGTGTTTGCCAGTTTGGGGTACTCTAGCCAAGCCTTGTTATTCAGAGTCAATTTGAGTTTTTGCATTCAGAGCTTTAGTCCTCTAGCCAAGCTGAGATCACATTGAGTTTTAACTGAGCGCTTGTTTCTCCTTGAGAGTAAACTTTGTTTGTTCTTTGCCTTTCAACAGGAAGCCTTCCTTCAAACTGGATCTTTTCGGATCACCTTCTCCGAAGTGGGATCAACTGAGTCTTACACTGAGCGACGGATTCCAAACAGGAGGTTTGGATCCAGCCACCTTTGAGCACGCTGAGATCTCTCTCTGAGTAAGGAAGTCATCTTCACCACGACCCGTTCAAGTACCATAGGAAAACTTAGTTGCAACCAGCGGCTGTATAATTCCACTCCGTCCGAGTTCTGGGTAAACCCTGTTCCGCCCTCCACCGAATCAAACAAACTCTGGAAGACCAACACACAGACTGGAGTCTAAGGCTACGTTTACACTGCAGCCTGAAGTGACCCAATTCCGATTTTTTTGCCCATATGTGACCTGTATCTGATCTTTTTATGACAGTCTGAACGACACAGATCGGATTTTTTCAAATGCGACCCAGGCCACTTGGATATGTGGTCCTGAATCCGATACGTATCTGATCTTTTCAAATGCGACCTGTGTCTGTACGGCCAGGTCGCATTCATCCGACCTACACGTCATTGATACTTGACAAATGTTACTAAACGTTACTAATCTGCGTCCTACTAAGCGGAGGCGGGAAAAACTAACAACCATGGCGGAAGATAACACAGAGAGCAGTCAATGGAGAGAAAGTGAGGTTGCTGACTTAATTCATATTTGGAAAGATAGCTCGATTCAGATCAAACTCGAAGGGTCTTACCGGAACCGGGGGAGGGTCTTTCTTTTTGATCTTCTTAAAAAGATTTCGTTCGTAATGTGCCTGCTCCTGTTGGAGAAGAACTTAAAGAACGCAATATACGCTGCGGTATTACGAGTCATGTTTACTTCCGCAAACACTGAGGACGCTTGCTACATGTGACGTCATTGTGTCCTCGAGTGCGCATGTGGGACACTTCGGTTGAACGCTTTCAGTTCACACAGTAGATCACATACAAGTCGCATATACTTGGAAGTGTGAACGGACACGCAAAAAAATCAGATTTCACAAAAAAAACGGAATTGAGCATTAAGGCCTGCAGTGTGAACGTAGCCTAAGTGTCTCTTCTTCTCTGAAAATGTGAGTGGCAACAAATTCTCTCCTTCAAGATTAACAACTCCAATTTCCCACTGAGCCTGAATCTAACATTCTGTCTTCCCCTCGTCTTCCAGTTTCCGGCTGAGCAGAGTTCGGAGGAACTCTGCACTGTACTCAAATAATCTTCAATAAAACCCGTTGAACTATTATACTGTGTCTCTCTGTTTGGCTCCACTGCATGTGGGTCCAAGCCTTAGAAAAATCATGACAGTGGCGTGAGTGACCCTGCTGTTCCGCCTCTTTCTGCCTCCTTTTATCCCAATTATACTTCAAAAAAAGCAGAAATGCTTAA
Organism: Cyprinodon variegatus; assembly: GCF_000732505.1. Classification (NCBI taxonomy): domain Eukaryota; kingdom Metazoa; phylum Chordata; class Actinopteri; order Cyprinodontiformes; family Cyprinodontidae; genus Cyprinodon; species Cyprinodon variegatus. The sequence goes on from NW_015150598.1 coordinate 1,092,664, forward strand.
ACAGGAGAAAATGCATTTAGAGTCAGAACTTTATTTCTTGACACTTAAAAACTTTTTCAATCACCCTTTTCTAATTAAGTAGAAGTTCATAAATGAATCCCCAAAGTATGCGATAAACTGTAATATAGCAGATTGACAGCTGACAGCAATGGAACCATTTTAAAACATAACTGGAGCATAAACCAGAAACAGATCTGTCCTTTTCTGCATCTCCAGGATGCTATTAAATCAAACCACCGGTATCCTGATCTCTGTTTAATGTTACGGAGGCTGTGGGATGTGTACCTCATCATCTTACGCCCCAATGAAAACGCGTTCTCACCCTCATTTTCTACCTGATGAGTAAGCTGTGAGCTCCAGCTATATCACACAAATACAGAACGTGTCTGTGATAAAGCTTTAACATGAATCTTCCCTATTCTATCCATGCTACAGTTTAAGCCAGAACTCCATGAAACAGGAAAACTGCAAAAAATGTTCAAAAAATGAGCATTTCTTAAATTAAGTGTATTAACCCTTTATTTGAGAAGGAAAATAAGACAATCTGCCAATGGAATTAGTATTTTTATCTTTGAAATAAGATAATTTGATAATATACGCTTGAAATAAGAGCCTGTAGTTGTTTTTTCTTACTCTAAATGTAAACTGTGTTGTTCCATTCTCTTACCTGTTCAATTCAAGAAAAAATGCACTAATTTTAAGAAAAATTGACTTTCTTAGATTTACATTTTTTGCAGTGAAGTCGTCTCTTACAGGGTTTGGTTTAATACAGACAAAAGTAAAAAATAATCAAATAAATCATCCATTTATTGTCACACTTTATCCCTGCTGGGGTGGTGAGAGGTGCTGGTGTTTATCTCCAGCTGTCAGTGGACGAGAGGCGGGGTACAGCCTGGACAGGTCGCCAGTAAAAAAAAAATATAAAAAAATCAATCTATTTGTTTGTTTTTTTATTATATATATATTTCTACCCAGGAGTAAAGTTTAGCTTTAAAGTCTCGCCTGTTTTCGCTTTATACGAAGGTAGTCTTTTCTGATTTTCTTAAAATTTGGTGAGCAACTCCGTCTGATCGTGATAAAGATTTTCAGGTCAGTTTTAACCTTTGCAGCGGCTCTAAAGGTACAAGAAGAACATTAAAGGAGGAACGAGAAGCTAAAAGGTTCAAACATGCTTGAAAGGTTACATAGAAAAGGATGCCCTGAGCGGCACAGATGGCTCCAGTTTTAAATGGTTTCCATGCTTTTAAAAAAGGAGCCGACTCCTCTCTCAGAGCACAGCCGTATGAATAAATAAAAACATCTTTGATCTAAGTAAGAAAACATCAAAGATTCATCTTTCTATTAAAGCTTTCTTTCTTCTTGGCCACCATTAAACAAACTTCAAGCTGTAGTTTGGACTGAAACAGCTGATAAAGACTAATGAACATGGGTTGAAAAAGGCCTTTTCATCATTTCTTACCACATTAATAACCCTATGACTGATTTGTAGATATGATAATGTCATGGGATGATAAATTAACAGAGAAATTGGTGGTTAAATCGAGCAGAAATCACTGTAAGGCACCTCTCCCAATGTTTGCACAGACCAAGATATCCTAAAGCTTTAGGAAAAAGCAAATAAAGTAGTAACGCTTTGATAAATGATCCAGCAGCCGGTAATGACGGCTCACTGCGGCTCGTCACAGCAGTCTGCGACTCTTTGTAGTCGGCAGCCCACAGGAAGCTCTGTGAGAGCGAGACACAAATTCATCTGTGCAAACAGAGCATGGAAACGTCCCGCTGACCCCCTGAACTCACGTCACACATGTTTAACCCCCGTTTCTCCCTCAAAGCAACACCGTTTTTACTTCTATCATTAATCAGAACCATTTCTGGGTCACAGCACCTATTTTTGCTCATCTTTGTCTCCCTGGAAATTATTCCTTTGCTTCTCTTGTGCCTTATAAGCTTCCGTAGTTACTTCTTCTTCAAACTGAAGTTGTGCTTTGAATATGAATGCTAACTTCTACATAGTTAAAATTCTAAATACGCCTAAACAAGTCCTAGAGTGACACACAGTGGTGGCTGTATTATGATCTGGGCTCGCCATTTCTTTAGTTGGACCAGGAGTGTTTTCTAGTCCGCTGAGGTAAAGAAGGCCTTTTATTTACAATCACAGTAGAAGTCTAAGGGCAAATACACTCTGATCATGACGGAGCCAGATCACAGAATCCGATTCATCGGAAATATCTCTGTCTCTACCTGAAGAAGGCTGCGAACAACGGATTTCCTTTTTTTCTGAGAGGTTCCAACAAGTTTTCCAAAGCAAAGCAGGCAAACAAAACCAAATAAAAATGTAGGATGCTAAAACATTCCTACTACGGAACTACTTTGAAAGAGTATTAGCTTATTCCATGTTAAGAAAGCTTTTTTACATTTCCTCAAATTAGCACGAAGTTTGAATTATACAGAATGTGGGACACTTTTAAGGTTAAGAACTGCATGGTAGCCCTTTGGTAGTAGTAATTTATAGTATTTTTGTAGTGATTTATTGTCATGAAAACTAACTTATTGCCACAATGATAAATTATAATGTTTGAAAAATAAAAAAAGGGTTGAATTCTTTCTTTTTTTCCCATCATTTGCCCAATAAATCACCGAGAAGTACGAGACATGATGAAATCCAGTAACAATGTGCATTTTGCTGATAAAAATCACACTTCTGTCTGTAAACAATTTCTTAAAGAAGCTTTTTTTTAATAGGTATATATATTTTTTAAAGAGTGGTGTTTGTGATGTGGGTCTTTGACTACACTAAAGATGTCATTAATTGTTTTTTATTCTTAATAGCACCAGAAAATACCTTAAAAGTAAATTTTAAGTCTGTCGTTATCTGCATGGTTGCCTTGTAGCAAGATTCTACTCTGTATAGAGTTTGCATGTTGTCCCTGTCCATGGGTGCGTTATCTCGACCCCACTTTAAACTGCTGACTGCTCAGTAAAAGACAGTGATAAATGTGGAAGCCAGACCAAACAACTCCTCCTATAGATTTCAAAAACAGTTAAAGCAGCTCCACTTTTAGTTTCTGGACATTCAGATATTTCCATGAGTTATATTCTACAACAGGTTAACACAGATCGCAGAGAAGCTATATTTGTTGCACTGTTTGATGCATTTAATGTTTAATTTGGTTTGAATAATTAATGATAAAATATAGAGCCAGTAACAAGCTTATGTGTACCATTGTTAATGTGCAAGTTCCAGAGTATTTGGAGATGTTTCTCCCTCTGGTTAGAAGTTGAAATGACATGAGTGCGATGCACATGCCTGAAAGAGGAGGAAAAGCATCATAATCCGTTGGTGCCAGGCACAGGTCTCTGTTTAGAAGCATGTGGCTTTTTAGAGTAAGAAATTTATAATACTGAAGTTAATTACAACAGTAAATCATACAATTTTTGCAAAAAGAAGACTACCTGCAGGTTTATTTTCATTTCCAAGGCAAATCTTTTCCCCCCCAATATGTACTCTCGTCTTAATCCATTGCAGATCAGACATTTGCCCTTTCCAATGCACTAAAACAGTGGAGGCTTCATGGATTTTTCTCTGCTGCTGATAAAGTAGGCTATGAAGCATCCTTTCTTACTATATTTTTTTATTCACATGATGCACACAAAAAGAGGGGTGTGGTCACTACCCTAAAATCAGCCAAAGTCAGCAATAAGGGGGATAACGCAAAGTGGTGTTCTGCCATTAAATTAAAATGTAGAAAACATGGTGTCGTTTATAAACTGAGTAAATTAACCAATAATATCTGGTGTAGTGGATGTAAGGTTAATTATTAATAAGTAAATTAATGATTAATGTAGAATTACCTGTGTTTAATTAGTTAAATGACATTTCCCAAATGATATTTATTTGGATTATTTTATTGCAATGTGTTTAATTAAACTGCACTTGTAATATTCACCACTGTCTTTGCTATTTCCCTTTTTCCTCTGAGCACGGGGCAGCTACCTTGCTAGGACTCACAATGAATCATGGGATACCAAAGGCTACGGAGGATGCAGCGGAGAAGGCTGCATTTGTCAGCTGCATAACGAGGAGTCTTAAATTTCGAACACGCCACCGCGTCGCACTATGACATAATTGGCAGACGAATCTGGCGTTTGTAGATCCAAATACACACCACCAGAGAATTTGTCCAGAATTACTCTGTCATTGATTAGTGCAAGGAGGCATCCGGTATATTTGGAAAAACAAAATATTAGTTTACAAGTTTCCTAAATGCACCTTTAATATTGAAGCATTCCGTATATATATATATATA
>NW_015150598.1:1096985-1114961 GCF_000732505.1 Cyprinodon variegatus
TGGGTATCTTAATAAAACTAAAATAATAATTTATCTCATTGCTGTTAAAATGTCGTTGAAATGCCACACAGGTTAACTTTACTTTATAAAATGTATGAACTTTTAGATATTGCTTAAATCCACATGTCTAATTTTAAAGATAAGGGACTCACATATTACAAGGTGAACAAGTCCTTCATGCTGTGTGGTAGTCGGGTAATTATTTTAGTAAAACTTTTTCAGAGAAAAAAAAGAGATGGATTTAAATACTACATTTACATTTTATTTATATTTCCAGCGTTTTTTATTGTCATTACCAGTGTTGTATAGTAACGAAGTAAAAATACTTCACTACTGTAATTAGGTATATTTTGGAGTACTTTATACTTTCCTAGAGTATACATTTTTTGAGAACTTTCACTTTTACTTTACTACATTTATGAACTTAATTGCATACTTTTACTCCGATACATTTTCAGTGTTTGGTTTAGTTACTAAGTAAAAAAAAATAAGGTGTTTTGACCCCACCTACTGACTACAAAGTCAGGTCTTGCCTGGGCTTGTTCATCAACACCAATAGGATACACCTGTTTCGCAAAGCCAGTCTAAATTTATCCTATACTTGGTTGTGTATATTATTTTAAGTGAATTTAACCTTCAAAGTTTAACAAAATGTTAAAAAAAGTAATTCAAACTGCATTTACTTTTTACTTATACTTTTTACTACATTACTTGAGTACATCTATTTTTACACTAATTCTTATATTAAAGTACAAGACATTTCAGATACTTTAAGACTTTAACTCAAGTAACATTTCAGTCAGTGACTTGGACTTTTACCAAAGTCATATTTTGGAGAGGTACTTATACTTTTACTTGACTCCGAGATTTCAGTACGTTAACACTGGTCATTACATGGTCACAAATACAGAGCAAGGAAAGGAATTCTCTGCTTTTAATCTGGTGGGCTGCCATTGTGCAGCACCTGGGGAGCAGTGTGGGTTAAGGGTGGCAGTCTGTGGGGGTGGGGCTTGAAATCTGGAACACAAGCGCAATGTCCTAACCACTAGGCCATCACTCCCCAAAGCAGGCATTAGCATGAAGCGTTTCGCCTAAGGACCCACACTGGCAGTTCATTCCCCCCAGGACAGGTGACTTACCACTTGAGCCAGCCAGCCGCTCAAAATTCATTGCGGCTGACTGGTTAAGCTTTTGTTCTGGAACCCAGTGGAGCCTGTGGGGATCAAACCGGGCACTTGCATCCTTCTCAGAGCACATGCGCACTGCTCTAACCCACTAGGCCAACACTCCCCGCTTTGTAAACCAGTATGGAACAACCTGCAGATTTGGGCAAGAATACATTAGATGTAGGAAAACAAAGCAGGTCTCCTCCTGCATGGACGGTATGAGGGACTTTCAGGACGAGGTAGCAGCCTGTGCCTGTGAGACAGCGCTGAGGGAAGCAGGGAGAGAGACTGACAGCAGCCCTTGCAATTGTTCTAACATACTCACCAAAAACAGAGTAAAGTCAGTAGATTTGTGCTTAGTCTCTTTTTTTGAGGTTGCTCCAAGGGTCAGAAAAGTCCCCAAATATAGAAACAAAGCAGCTAAGTCGGCAGCACTGTACTGTCGTCTCCAATTGATCGATTCTGAAGGTGTGGCAGCTTTTATTTTACAGTGGCAGTGCACCACAATCAGTTACATGTTGAAGAAAACCTGAGACAGGGGGGCTCCAACTGCCCTCCACAGTTCAATAACCTGACTGCTGAGTTAACTGGTCTCTTCTAATTACCCCATATCACAGTTTCCCTGCATGTGTCTCTCACCTGCCTCTGCAGGATATATAAGCATCAGACTCCCTGCAGGGAAAATCTGGATGAACAATGGATGATGGGAACATCGATCATTTCAAGAGGCTGTTTAATTCTGTTTGGAAATGAGGAATAACCAGATGGTCAGCAGGGAAAGCCTCGTGGGAAGCGGCTTCTTTCAACTTTAGCCTCTTCTGCTGCAGAGGAAAACAAAACTATCAGAAAACAGTAATTCTCTTCTAAATATAGGCCAGAGATCCTCACCCATCCATCCAATACTCTGGTTTTCCCACTTCCATCAGAAAAAAAAGATAACGGAACATTGAATCCAAAACAAACAGACATTAAACACTGCTTTTTCCCTAAAGCTGCGAAAGCAATACGCCACTTTAGTCACACTCACAATTCACCAAAATACATACATACAAACACATATCACTCTGCAGAAACACATATAAGCCCCCCTGCTGACCATCAAATGAAACAACAGCCCATTTCACAGAATACTGCAGCAATAGCTGCTAAACGACATAATCTGCATATTGGGGGTAAATCAATACTAGCAAGAAAGAAAGTCATAAAAAACATTTAAAACTCAGGATAAACTTTATTAAAAAAGATCAAGTTTTCCAGAAGGTTATAACTTCAACTGAGACTAAATTATTTTGGTATCAAATTCAACTTAAAGACAGATAACAGAGGAACACAGTGGGTGAGGTTGTGTCGGAATTAAATGCAGTTAGAATCTATTTTAATTACACAGGTAAAAAAAAAAAAACACACAAATATTATATTTACATCCCAATTTTTAACTCAGAGGGTATCATGTGTGGCTCATGCTCAATGGGGAAACAGGAGAGTCACTTTTCTTTGACTGTAGAAACATGCTGCTACAGCGTCTGGCTCAGTGTTTTAGAGGAGGGTGGGGGGCGCTCACTCACTTATTGATGAACACATGAAACTCAGCTGCTTCCATGTTGTCACCAACATGCTCCAACAAGAAAGGAAATAGCCGCTTTATTTGTCGTGATTCATTTCTGAAAAGAAAATTGCTAAAAAGGTCTGAAAAGTTAATATATAGTAAGTAAATATAGCAACACAGTTTCCGCGGCCATTGAACCCAATAAGACGTTTGTTAATGGCAGATTTCCAATATTGTGGTAAAATTTTCAGTTTAATCAGTGGCTGTGCTGCAATGCTGTGGGGAAGAAGCCCAAATGTCATTCAAACGGTGGTTATGCTCATAAAAAAATAAGCTTTTTTCTGCATAACGGTGACGTTTTTTACCAATAAGCCGTTACTGGACTCTGAATACCACCTGCTACATTCATTTCTTTATGTACACAGTTTTATAATCATGTCTTAAACAACTGTTGCTGTTTTTTATTTTTTTTAAGAGTTAAGGGTGTTAGTTTGTTTTTGTTTATTTTGTTTTCTGTGGGTGTCCTATGTTGAGGGTGTCTTTAAAAGGATTGGAGGTAGATACGTCAGCCGGCTGATATTTTTGCAAAAAATATGAGACTGTTTTTCTTGTTTCTGCATCACTGATACAGTATGTTCATCAGCAGTGCATTTAGCATCCATGCCACGTTAAAGCATATATATTGCCACAATCAGTGAAAACAGTGGACAGCTTCAAATATCTTGGTGTAACAATCGACAGCTCTCTCACATTTGACCATCACATCACAGACATTCATAAAAAAAGCCAACAATGACTTTCCATAATCCGGAAACTCAAAGGGCTCTATGTTTCACCACATCTGTTATTACTTCTGTACAAATCAATTATTCAGCCCATCCTGTTATACTGCTCTACTTGTTTCTTTAATCTTCTCACCGTTAAAAACAAAACCAAACTCACAAAGGTTACACACACAGCTGCTAAAATCATTGGACTCCCCACACCCAACCTCACAGACGCAAACCAACAGGCCATTGGACGTTTTTCACTCTCCATAGAACGGGACCCCACTCACCCACTACAGGACTACCTCATACCCCTCCCCTCTGGATGGAGGTACAGGGCACTCAGGTGTAGAAGGGCCCGTTTTGGCAGGAGCCTGATCCCTTCAGCCATCACCTTTTTAAACAAAAGGCCCCGTTGAGTGTATCATGTCTCGTATCGTGTCTTGTACTTGTGCTGGTGTTTACTGTGGTGTCTTTTTTTTTATGTCTTTGTGTAAACGAGCTCTGTGTATGTGAAAAAGAATCTACCCTTGGGGACAAATAAAAAAAAAAAAAGTCTAAAGTCTTTCTCCATTTTACATCCATTTGAATGTTTTTCATTTTCACATATTTTATTTCTGTCTGGGTCCAATATATACCTACATAACATTCTGAGCCACGCAGCTCAACAAAAATGAAGTATTTTTTCATTGTGAGTACATACATACATTCTTCATAAAATTATCTAACGTTTTAAATAATGTTTTAAAAAATTCTAAATATTTTTAGTATATTTTACTATACTATTTGTTTTTACCCAGTGAATGCATTTATTGTTGCCCTTATTGCTTCCTTTTAATCTAATCCTCATCACCTCTAGTTTTTTATGTAATGCATAAATGGACCCTTTTTGACAAAAATGCATGAGGAAATAACGATTCTACAAACGGCGTCATCAGTCCAACATGGCAGAGACTCTGGTGAGTCATTAGGGCAATTTATTCCTTCTGATTTCAACTGAATATAAATGTGATTTTCCTGACCTTTACAGTCACATCTGGTGCCCTGCATGTCACCCTTCATTTAAAAAGGAGCCTGCAGACGTCTTTAAGCCAAACATGAAGTTCCAAACTCTCAGCAAAGCATCCTATGAAACTAAAGGGGGAAATCTCTGCACAATTTCAAAGTCCTTTAAGATGATTTAGTGATGTAGAAATTCAGGTTTTAAAGACCTTAGCAACACCAGTACTGAAGATTGAAACCTTCAATGAACAAACTGAAATAAATCTTCTACCTGGAATTAGTTTGATGACCAAGATTTCACAAAAAGAAAAGCATAAAGAATCAGGGTGTAGATGTGGGCTCATGATTTATGCATTGAGCTGCAAATGTCCATATTTTAGAAACTTTTGTGCATCTCTGGTTGCCTTGCATTAACTTTTCCAAATGCTTTCTTAGATCATTTAACTTCTTTTTACCTTCCATCTAATTATTTTATGTTGTGGGCAAACGGGGCGTTTAATATGATATGAATTATGAAGTTGAAGGAAAGACCATAAATGTATAATAAAGCATTAAAATCAATAAAAACTCATATATATATATATATATATATATATATATATATATATATATATATATATATATATATATATATATATATTAGACAGCAGAGCCAAAGCACAGGCTGTGGGTTTGGAGTTTAAGGACAGCAGCATCTTCTGCACTGATATTTATCTGCAAAATAAATCCCTTAAAGAAGAAAAAGACAATTCACCACCATACGTTCCTATTTTCTCTGAGCTGATAAATAACACAGCTTTAAATGTCACCAGCTTTAAAAACAAGCCGTGGAATCTGTGCGGTTGAATAATGTGTCTGAATTGTCCTTGTCTTTGCCCCCTATGCCCCCTGCTGTCTCTTAAGCCCACTTTTATTGCCACGTAAATCTTCACAAACAATGAGCGGAGACAGGATCTTGGTAGACGAGGAAATATAATAGACTGCGTAATGACATGATGACATGTAATTAAGTCTTCACAGGCAGAAATGAAGATACCTTACTGTTACTGTGGACCGCTGATGTTCACGACTTCAGCTTGTGCTTCACTCATTGAAACGTAGAGAGCTTCTCATTAGTGCTGCATCTTCTGTGGGCGGACAGAAAAAAGAAAAAACACAAATGAGGAAACTTTTACTTAATGATTAAAGTTAACCAACTGAAAAATGCACACAGATATCAGTTGGAAATATGAAATTCATTTCTAGTTTCTAAATGCTGCAGGAGTAAATACTTATTACTTCCATAAACATTTGAAGTTTACATCCACCTAGAGTAAAAGTAGTTAAAACGTTATTTATAAAGCATTTTTTAAGATAAAACTCACAAAGTGAAGCCAATCTAAGCAAAATCAGATTTAAAACGATGAATAAAAAAGCAAAGAGAGCATTTAGTCCCACTGAGGGCGGGAAGAAGGGATCTCCGATGTTTTTTTTTTTGTTTTTTTTTTATTTTAAATGGATGACAATCAATAGGGCTGAGTATTTTCGCCAAAGTCCTGAACCGATTCGATTTTGAATCACACAGTTCTAAATCGATTCATTTCGATTCGATCTGTTTCTACAATAATGAAAGTGGTTCAACTGTTTCAAAATACTCATGTATTTTATTTTTTCCTATCATATTTAACACAAAATGCAAACTAGTAAATCGGACAGTTTAAACTTGAGATGTGAACAAAACTGTCTCAAAAGTGCAAACTTGTTTATGAAAAGTGAAAAAGTGAAGCCTCAGTTGAGCAAGCGGACGTGACACAGCGAGGACACAGCAGACATGCATGAGCTGCATTATCTCCACTGCAAAAACCATATGTGCAGCGTTGTCTGTAATAATTTGTTAATGTCTTCAGTCAACCTATTAGCTATATTTACAGCGATCTGGCTTGAAGTCATCTGGAGTGCATCTTTCCTGCTCATTTGAATGTGTCACTATGAATGCGTCACTATAAAACTAATCAATCTCATTCCCTAGACGTTGATTTTGCAAAAATTTAAAGGAATTGATTCAAATTTGATTAAATCGATTTTTTTACCCACCCCTAACAATCAGCAGGTTTTCAACACAGGACCTTAAGGCTCTGATAGAGGTGCAGGATGTAAAAGTTTAGCTATGTAAACGGCCTGATTCCATGCAACCCTCAGCAAGTCAAAACTAAAATCTTGAAATGCACTCATTGATAAACCTGCAGCCAATTGAGTTGCATTAAAATGTAATTTAAATCCCTTTATTGTCTCACAATGGGGAAATTCCCACCTCTTTTCTTTGGCTTTTGACACCATGTAGAGTGTTGATTTTATGTATACACATGTTGATTTTATGTATACACATGCATATTTTTATCCTGTGGGGGCAGTGCTTTTATTTTATCTTTTTTGTGCAGCACTTTGGAAACCTTGTGTTTATTTAAATCGTGCAATATAAATAAAGTGGATTGGATTGGAAATTCACTCTCTGCATTCGACCCATCCCCTTGGGGAGCAGTGGGCTGCCATTGTGCGGCGCCCGGGGAGCAGTATGGGGTTAAAGGTCTTGCTCAGGAACCCAGAGTGGAGACTGTGGGGATCGAACTTGGTAGTTCCAACCTTCTCGTTACACAAGCGCACTGCTCTAATCACTAGGCCAACACTCCCCTATAAGTGACAGAACTTTAAAGATCCATTCAGAGGCCAAGCAGCAGCTTTCTGCACAAACTGTAACCGCTCAAGTCACGCTCATTCTTTAAACGTGTACAAAGTGAATGATGAAAATCAATACGAGACAAAATGGATAACTATTTCCATTTCTGGATGAGGGACAGCAAGGCTAAGCTTGGAAATGTTCTGCAGATGATAGAAACTAAAAGACAAGAAATTGTACATGATTTTTCAGGGCAAATGTTGAGGTTATCTCAAGGTTTCTGAGCATTTGGGCAGATAAAAAGGCCCAAGGATCTACTTTATCTATATTGTTTTTCTTTTTTTTTCTGGTGCAAAGAGAATGATCTCAGTTCTATCCTCATTTAGCTGTGGGAAACGTTCAGTCTTCCAGCTCTTAACTGAGGGCAGACAGCTTAATAAAATCTATCCATCATTTGGGAAATCTCAGATGAAGGTGCAGTGCTTTGTTAGCTTCTAATATGTTAATTCAAAACATCGAGGGACACACCTGTGAATTTATCATAAGGCAGCACCTCAGACAGGCTGCTTCCCTGTGTAACCACATGATGTCAGTAAATTTATTTAAGCTCGTTGAAATGTGATTATTGGTCAGGAACTTCCTTCAACCTCCCTGAGAAGAGCCTAAGAAGTATACCATGCTACAGCAGGTCTAAGTCAGTGGAATCAAACTCAGATCCTGGAGGGTTGCTGTCCCAGGACTTTTAGTTGCCCTTCACACCTGAATCAAATGGTTAAACTAACTCAATAGCTCCGCTAATGAGCTCACATTGGATTCAGCTCTGTTGAAACTGAGATGCATTTAAAATCTGCAGGATACCGGCCCTCAGGGACCTTAGTTTGAGACACCTGCAGTAAGGTGACAACATCTATCGAGTCCTAGCAAAGACAAACTTCTTTCTTCTGGATTGGGAAAAGCAATGGAAAGCAACTAATACTTAATAAACAAAATGAAAACTTTGTAGTGCCATAGCAAGGCTTAAAAAGCATGATATAAACCTTTTATACTCTTTGGGAACAGGACATTTGCATAATGACCATTGATGCATTTGGGAGAAAAAATGGGAAGCTTGATTTTAGTCTTATTCTGTAAATTTCCCAGAAGAAAAAAAATGAATTAAAAATCTGTTTTGCAAGTATTTTAAACTAACAAAAATATATATAAATCATAGATATTTTTTTAATAGATGGTTTATCTTCCTTTAGCCTACTTTGGTTTTCTTTAAGGTCTGACCTTGCAGTTCTGAATTTGCTGAGCACTAAAAAACAAAATGCACTGCAGCTTATTTCATGCAGCTAAATGTTTTAAATCCAAGAGAAAATAAAGCGATTCCAAGATTATCCCAATTCACACATTAAAGTATTTCCCAAAGAATTAACATATTTTCCTTTTTATCAAGTTCAAAGGAACATTCTCTTGCCTTCTTAGTCCTGATGCATTGGATCAAAAGGGAAATATATATTCAGAAATGTTCTATAAATGATTGTTTATGTTTGTTTTGTTGAAGAAAAACCATAATCCCCATGTTTACCAAAAACATTATCATACTGTCCAAATCTCCAACAGACCAATTTTTAACCTGGAGAGAACGATTGAGTTGGTTTGGGACATGTTGCTGAAAGGCAACTGAATATAAAGTAGATCCAAAATATGTTTATAAATGTGAACAGTCATATTATAAAACTAAAACATTAATTTTCCATCTTCTGCTTGTTTTTATAGTAATACTGCATGTTTTGATGCAGCAGTTTGCAATCCAAAACGCCTCCTTCTAAACACTTGTTCAGATCATTTTGTTTAAATTGGGGCAAACTTAACGTACTGTTAATGTATGTTGAGGATGGGGCATCCTCAACATACATTAACCATACTAATGTATCCTGTAACACAGGAAAAACAACAGCATGAATGCTGATCCTGTTGCTTCATAATAAAATCTCTACTGCTCTACTGGAAAAAAATAATGCAACACTTTTGGCATTTACTTAATCATATTTAGTTACTTTAACACAATTGTTTTATGTCCTACCCTGCTAACATTGCATTATTTCAGTGTATTGCAGCTCAATTCTAGAGACTCAACCTGCTGTTTTGATCCTTTTTTTTTTTGTCTTTCAGGAAACAATAAACAATGTAATTCTTAGTAGTAGTATGTAAATCACAGCTTATGATATGTTGGTGTTTGATATTCAGGTGTTTTGTCACCAGATGACTGTGCACAGTTCATCTAAGATGTAAGATAATTTCTAATTTCTTCAAGTAAACCATCTGATTCAGCAGCTAGCAATTTATTTGCACAGTAGGTCGGATAGAAAAAGACATTTTGTTTTATTTTCAATCCCTCAGTAGTTGCACAGTTATTTAACTTAGAATGCTTATTATAAATGAAGACAACTTTCTTCCTTAAAAGTTTTGTCCTTAGCTTCTCTTTTAATTATATGTGTTTACTTTGTGTAAATCTGCATGCTTTGACTCACCCATCACTTTTCTGCTGATAAACTTGAATTCCCCAATTAGAGAACAATGGATGATCATTATTTATTATTCTAATAGATGGACAGAACAGAGTAAAATGCTAAAAGGATTGTGTGCAGGTCAATCAGATTGATCGACTTTAAAGACGGCTCTCGTTAGTCTTGCCAGGCTTCCTTACTGCCACTGAATGTCACTGGATGTCGGCCAAACGCTATAAAAGCGTCTGTCCTGCAGCCGTGACTTTTAAAGATGCAGGACTTTGTCTCATTTTATGTTAGAAGGGATAAAAAGTGTGGGCAGTCCCAAAAACGGTTACAGTCAGTCAATTAAACTATCAGTGATCAGGATGTTCCTTTGTCTCTTTAAAGTCTGTAGGGATCCAAAAACTTTTTATTAGCAAAACTCCAGAATAATTAGAGCCATTTTTTAGATGTTTTATTGTGTTTTTTATTGTTAGTCATTTACTTACATTAGGATATGTGTGAAATGTTCAAATAAAGCTCAGAACAAAAACTAAAGACCCTAGGATAAGAGATATACACGTTAAATGACTCCCATACCAACATCAGGTAAAACTATTACTGTAGCAGAAGCACGAAAAGGCAGATCAGTTAGTCATTCCATATAAAGACTTACATTTTAGGAAACGTAATTTTGTCTGCTTAAACTAAGACGATACACAGTAAAGAAACGTGTATTCAGGACAAAATCGCAGATGTGAGGTGAGAAAGTATGGATTGTGTTTGCTGCGGGAGGTACTGGTAAACTTCACAGATAAGATTACTCCATGAAGTAGTAACTAGGGATGCACAATTGGCCTCAATATAGGGCCAATGTTGGTCATTTGTGATGATTTTGGTACAATAATGAAACATGCTTCTATAAATAACTAGTTGTTGTCGTTTGTGTTAGTAGGAGGAGGGGAGGGGACTGGCCATGTTCATTTGGTCATGTGACAGTAATAATGCAGCACAGGATTATGGGTGTTAAACTGAAGAACAGGATTAACATTAGCACAGTGGGTATTTTTCAACAGTGTGCAAATGAAAGGACAATCAATCAATTATGGCCATAAAGGCAACATTAATATGGGCCCAGATTTCCATATCAGTCGATCCCTAAAAAACAACAACAGGTGAAAATAAGACCTTAACACATCAGTCAGCTTTGCCCAAAAATGGGTCTCCCTAACAACGACCCTAACCAGTCTGCTAAACACAAACACGTTTTTGAAGTGCCAATCACAAATTACAGTACAGATCCCAATTGAAATTCTATGGGCAGAATGAAAAGGTGCGCAAAGCAGTCAACACCCAACTATGGTTCTGTTAGAAGCAACAGTCCTAAACTACAGAGAGGTTTGATAAGGGAAATCCAAAATGTTTCAATCTTCTCATTGTTAATCTGGAATTTATTAAATTCAAAAGATATTTGATTCCAAAAGAACAAAATTTGAAAAATCCACTGGACTATGTTACCAAGTTTGAAGATGTTTTGCTTCCCACCCAAGACATTTTTCAATTAAAAATGTCAGACATTGAAGACATTTTTCAATTAAAAATTTTAATTGAAACATTTTTCAATTCAAAATGTCAGGAATAGCGTTTAGTTCGAGGTTTTATACAGTAGCCCAACAAAGCTTTATTTTTCTTTCGAAAACATGCAAATTGAAACAGACGAATGGGTCCAACCCTTTGGAATGGGGGTCGTTTGGCTTCTTTTGTCAGCCTTCAATGTCCATACTAGTGTCTGAAAGGAGGGTCGTTAAAGGGAATTGTTGGCCTGGCTGAATAGACGAGGTCCTTCGCTCTCCTGTACAGCGGCTGGGGCTGCAATAATAGCGGGCAGGGATTGACTCAATTGCTGCATTGAAGGTTTTTGAAAGCTGAAACCTGAGTCCACCCCCTCTGTTTAAGGTTGGTTTTTCTTTCTTAACATAGATGGCTTCGTTAGCACCCCTCTCAAACCACCTATTTTCTTTTTCCAAAAAGATATTTGACTAATTCAACTAAATTCAACAAAAACTGAAATATCTTCTTCTAATTTAGTCAGACAGTGAGGATAAAGGGTCTCAAACCACATAGAAAATATAAAACCCTATCAGATATGTGGATGACTGAGAGGCTGGCTCAGCTGTTTGCTCACATGAAAAATGTTCAAACAGCCAGAGCTCAGTGTTGCACTCAATCTAATCAAATATTTTACTAATTTGAGGCGGATAATTTACAGCCAAGCTGTCGAGGTTTCTGAGCCATCAGGGTTTATTAATGACAAGAAGAAGAGAACAACCGCTTGAATCGGATCTGGAAGAAAAACAAATGTAGGATTTATGTTTTTATTGTGAAATAATTCCACTCCACCAGCTTTCACTGTGATAGTTCAACATTAAAAAAAAAAGTTAAAAATTTTTCTTCGGGCTGAATAAATGAGGGACGAACTTTTTCTATTACATAACCTTGTAGGGTTTCAAATGTTTTCCTGGAAATGCCTTGCAGAGTTGAAATTTAGGGCCAAAGAGTGTGGGAAGGTGTTGCATTCATTTAAAGTGTGCAACCTCTCGCATAAAGTCAGCAGAAGGAGTTCAGAGAAACTTTAAATGTGTATCACACAGCATCCAGTCCTGTGGACACAGCCTCCACGGTTTGAACTCTTGGAAAACGCATTAATATTCTGAGAAAAAGAGCTTGATTAGATAAGGAAAAAAGCAGTGAATCAAAAACCCTACTTCCAGCAGTACTGCACTAACTCTCCCTACTTTAATTTCTGTTCCAGCACAAACAAACTTGACATGATCACATTTCTCCTGTTTCCAGCTGGGAAATGACTCCAAATGGATTTTCTTCCCTGTCGGGCTGCCTTTCGGCCTCCCACGGTCCACATTTCACCGAATAATAGAGCAGAGGGGAAAAGTAAACAACCGTCATTCCTACCGACCCTGAATCTACCAGGCTTTGTTTCATAACAGAGGAAACAGATTCTTTAAGGTTTCAATGTGCAAAAATGAAATCTTTAAGATTTTAATGTGTGCAAATTAAACTGAAGGCGAGAAATGTAAAGATGGGAGCATGGAAATATCTGCCAAACTGGATTAAAGCAGAGGAACCAAACATAATACTATATGTATGGTCCAGTAATCTGTGTCCTGCAAACTCTTCTGGAAGTTTCTGCATCAAAGCCGAAAGTTGACCATAAAACCAACAGTGAAAAAAAACAAAGAATTTACAGTCAAGTTCATTTTTTTAAAGGTCCGGTTTCAAATATGCATCTGAAGTGTTTGCAAACCTATTACAGGAACTCAGGTCAAGATTACAGAGAAAATAAGAAAAATAAGAAAACAGAAAACAAATCAACCCTCTTTTAATGTATCAATATAAATAAAAGTTTATAACCATAAGAAAAGTCGAATTTATGCATTGCAATAAAAAAAAAAAACTAAAAGCAAAACAAGAATGCTAAGTACAACATTTGTCATCATATGAAGGTTAAGACTGTGGTGTAAATAAAAGTATGAAGGCCAAAGTAGACCAAATCCAGACACTAATAACAGAATTTCTGGAGGTTTTACCATCAACAAAGCAAATTCTGTGATGTTCCCTTTTTCAGGAGCATGAATTGGATCAATGGATCAGATTTTATCTGCATTTACTCTGGTCTCTTATTTCCCTACAAATAAATTCAGAAGTATAAAAGTCTATTTTTAGCTTAAAGGGTTTTATTCACATTTAGTTTGGACACGGATTTTACCTCCTTTAGGATTCAGAATGAAAGTTTTGAAAGCATCTGAAGATGCCAAATAGTTCCATGATAAACGGTACATGTGTGGTCAGAAAGTACTGATTCTAGAACCAAAACCATATGTAACATGTAATGTGGCTAAACCGCCACCTATGGACTCTTCTGAATGTTCTCCCTGGTTGCCGAGCAGCATCATGTGGGCAGCGGCTCCAGTAACAGGCTGGAGGAGGTAGATAAGAGACAGAAACACTCAGGATGCACCGGGCGCTCTCCGGCTCATTTTGGCTTCCTGACGGTGGGAACTCAGCCTGCAATGGGCAGATGTTGAAGGGTTTGTGGAGAAGGTACATTCTGCAGTGTGCATCTTTTAACGCCTGCAGCTCTTCGACCTGCACGCAGTCCGGATGCATCAGCTTTGTAGACACGTTTCAGAGCAGAGACCGTTGAGCAGACAGCAGAGTTTGTGTCGCAGCGGATTTCTAAATGGTTCATCCTTCATGGTGCATTAGTGCTCTCACAGCTTTAAATTACAACGGAGAGAGATTAGGAATGCAGCCTTTAAATAACACATAATATACACAGCCACTGCAATAAATACTGCAATAAATTTCATATAAAAACTCAGGTAATGCAAGGGATTTTTTTTCTACACTTTGGATTTTTATTTTATTAAACTAGGTTGTTGTTTTTACTAGCTTAACTGCTAGAGGTGGAGATTTAGAGATTTTTCTGTTAAAAGATCTTTAATGGAGTCTTTAGTTCAGTTTGAGCAATTAAATAAAATGTCAATCGTTTCTGCAAAACTCTCTGAAGGTCCCACCACAGAATTCATTATTAACTTTCACCAAGACATTAAAACAACTTGTAATTTTGACTTTTTCTGTCGTTCAGTTGAAAATGAACTGCAGTGTTCAGCATTGTTCTGTTGATGACCCAGTTTGGTTTAAGCTTCAGCAGTTGGACAGAAGGACTCGCGTTAGATTCCAGAATATTTATGTATGAAGAAGGAGATCCTGATCCACTCAGTGTCTATAATGTACAAAAACAAACCCAGATCATAATCCCTCCACCACTGTGCCTTCCAGCTGGTATATGGTGTTTGGTTTTACGTGTTGTAGTCAAACATCTACTTTGGTCTAATTGGTCCAAAAGGGTTAAGGGTTAGGTGTCTTGTTTTTTTTTTGTTTTTTTCATCAGATGCAGTTTTGCTGACACATTGTTTTCAGAGACTTTCTCCTTTAACCCTTCCAAACCTGCCACCTGCCACACTGGTTAGTTAGTTAGTTTTCCTCTCATGTCCTTTAACCTGCTAAAAAGGTCTGGAGTATCTAAGACGGAGGTTTATCATGTTTATATCTGTGACCTTGGGCTGGATCTGTTGGGACATCCATTCCGAGCAAGATTAGCAGCCTCTGATTGTTTGTTAGAGACATAAGACCCTTTCCAGGCCTAATGGGCAGAACCAATAATTTCTTTAATGTTATTCCCAATGTCTTTCTTAAGGTCTTGCTGGTAAAAATGCACCAAACCTGGGTGCCTTTTTTCTTTTTAAAATTGGAGTTATCAATTGGAAATCTGACTTGCATCGTGTGTAAACATGCGTTAAAACCAACTTTTTTCAACTGGGTTCTTTCTTGCTCTCCTCTAAGTCCGATTTTCTTCCTCCTCCTTTATTTGCATCATTAATGGAAGGGTGCTAACATTGGCATTAGTTTCCTGAAACGTGCAATTCAAAAATAATCAGGGACTCGTCTGCAGGCAGTTAGTAAGTGTCACTTGTCTAACCTTTACCTCTTATGTAGGACAGTAGGAATCAATAGTAAACAAACCATGGCTAACTGCTAATGTTGCAAACACTACTGTACATCCACATGAATCAGCAAATACAAAAAAATCTAATGCTTATGCATAATTTGCGAGAAAAATAAGAAGGTATGAAAAAGTGTCAAACTGAGCATTATTACGTTTTTTGCCTCTGAAATTGTATTAAACATGAACTTAAAGACAATTTCAAAAGGATTTTAAATGTGAAATATGAGGTTATAACCTCCTTAATTTATAAAGGGTGTACTTACTGTACTTATCTTTACTGTATATGCACTGGAAAAATGATCTAGAAATAAGTAACAATGTTTTTAATGAAGTTTATTTACCCTTAATTTGAGTAGGTAAATGAGATAGTTTGCCAATGGAATGAGTATTTTTACTCTTAAAAGAAGAAAATAAGATAAAATGCACTTTAAATAAGACAATGCAATTGTGTGTTTTTTTTTATTTTAAATGTAAGTTGTCTTGTTCCATTGGCAAAACGTATCCTTTACCTCCTCAATCCAAGAACAAATGCACTTATTTTAAGAAAAAAACGACTTATCTAGATTTCGATTTTTTCAGTGTGTATCTTTCCGACCCTTAAGTCGGGTTAATTATTGATATATTTTTTACTGTATAAACCGAGCCAAACTTTCATTTTCAGAACATTTTCTTTGGACCGATTCCATCTGGTGAAAAGAAATCCCTACAAATTTCTAAACAGAAACAAACGGGACAGAATATATTCATTTATTAAAGCAGAACATGATGCTGATTCTCAGCGGTTTTCTAAAATAAGACTACTTTCCATTCCAGCAATTAGCACCCCTGTGCATTGGAAAAGCTTCTGAGATTTCACCACCCAAAATAAAAAAAACAAAAAACTAAAAATGCATTTCTCATTTCTAGACTCAGCATGCAGAAATTATCTCCCAGCACAGAGCAGGAAGTAAAAATGAAATAAAAAAGCCTTCAGGCACACAACTATTCATAGAGACATACACTCTGAATCCAGTATGGGGTCTGAACTCATGCGTCAGGAATAACTTATTAAATTAATACAGAGAGAAATGTTAAATGTGAGTCTAAAGAAAGTATCCATATTTATTTCTTACGTTGAGACTGAGAGGAAGACATTCCTGAGAAAATAGAATTTAGCATCTGATGTATAAACAATAACTCCTGAAAGCAGATGAATGCACAAAAGATGCAAACTGTGGTTATCATCTCAGAAAATGAGGAAACTTTCCAAAACAATATATTTTCCGCTGTTATCCTGGTGGACTTGAGTGAATATAAACACCCCAGCCTCCATGATCAACCTGACCCAGTTCAAATATTAACTGATGGTCCCTGTCGAGCCACGCTGGCCTGAACTCCCTTCAGGAATGAAGGAGAAATATTCGGATCCCTCCTCCCACTGCATGCAGGCGGGAATGTTGGCTGACAAGCAGATGCAACACAGGGATTTGTATTATTGATAAAACATCAGCAGCACAGCCCTTCCCCTGCTGCTCCCAACTGGAAGACGACAGGAAGGAGCTTCCCTTCGCTCCAGCTTTACTTGGCCGACAAGATGGAAAAGGAAACCTGAGAATTAAAAAAAGTCTCCTCCCTAAATGACACACAGTGTTTGACCCAGAAGGTGTACTATAAAACTTCAGCTGCTGAATGAATGAAGAGTAACAGCAGTTAATGTTCTCAGGATGCATACAGCTCCAGCTGCAGGCAAAGATAAACTGTTTTCTTATTTCCACTGGGAATAAAGGGCTGCTGCTGAGGGACTGTTACCTTATCTGCACCAAGGTAGAGGTACTGGACCAACTTACAGCAAGAAGCCAGCAGTAATTTATAAACCCACAGAAATCTAAGACTGATGTTACAATTACACTCAGTAATGCTAAATCTCAAGATAGCATGCATTTATTAAAGACACATGAGTTGAATAATGCAGTTGGATTTTTACTCCTTTAACCTGAAGGCCTCAGTGAGTTAAAGTTAATGA
Source organism: Cyprinodon variegatus (assembly GCF_000732505.1). Classification (NCBI taxonomy): domain Eukaryota; kingdom Metazoa; phylum Chordata; class Actinopteri; order Cyprinodontiformes; family Cyprinodontidae; genus Cyprinodon; species Cyprinodon variegatus. The sequence goes on from NW_015150598.1 coordinate 1,114,183, forward strand.
CTGCATCTCTGATGAGGCCTGTTTTCATCAGAACTGTCATGAAATTTGGAGCGAACTTTTAAAATGTTAAGAAAAAAGAAAATGTGAATTAGACATGTTTCCATCCATTAAAGCAAATTAACTACATTACATTTGGCTTGGCTGTGATAAACAGGAAGTAGAGGTAGCAAACCAGTGCTGACCACAAATCTATAATCAACCATAGTTTTAATAAATGTGTGGCAATCAGGCAAGTTGAGCTAAAATGATCATGTCAGCTAGTATTAGTCACATTACAATACATTTCTGTGGAAACGTCAATTGGGACGCTGACAAGGCTGATTCAAGGAATTTGGGGGGCCCAAGCAAAAGCGCATTCCGATAACGGTGTCATTGTACTTTTCTGCCGTGACAATCACGGAATTTAAATCTCACTAGCGTTGAGACTAAAGATTATTTTGCAAAATTTTTTATGGACTTAAACCAGTTGAAACTAAGTAGTTCTGAACAGAGCATATTGGCAGATTTTTTTTTGTCTTAAATGCAAAATGTTGTATTTTATTTTCCAATTTTGGTATAATAACTGCTCTAAGTGGGTTGCTCTGTGAGCTAAAGGCGTCTCTATATTCCGGGTATCAATTAATCAATTAGTAAATTAGTTGACGATTATTTCAAAAGTTATGCCCCTTTATGCATAACTATATATATATTTATTAGGGATGGAACGGTTTATGAAAACCATCCGAACCGTTCGGTTTGACTGTCTCAGTTCGATTCGTGTGTGTTGCGTTCGGTTCATG
>NW_015150598.1:1116436-1128114 GCF_000732505.1 Cyprinodon variegatus
TAGCCAATAAACCTGTTGTGTACTGTAATAGCACTAGCCGTCAAAAATGTGTTTGTTATATTTTCATGGTTTGTTTCGAAATATTATAATTTTACCGTAATTGTTTTTATACAGCTTGAATTTTGTTTCCTTTTAAGTCAAGGTTAACTGTCAGCACAGATGATAGAATCAAAAGCTAGATCTTGAAAGTAATGTACATAATCATAATTTTTATTATGAAACTTTGGAAAGAGAACAAAATTATGCAGATTTGGTAGGAAAATAAATACAATAAATCACCTAGTCTTAATGGAAACACATACTTTAAACATTGGTTCCCCACAGGCTTAAGTTCTTCATTGTACACATTGTGTACCCATCATATTGCATCAAACCCTGAGAACTGAATTACCTATGAAGATGACAAAACTAAAAACATTTCTGATTTCCTCCTACGGCGACTCTTGCTACAGAAAATATATTGCCTTGGAGTAAGAAAAACAGCTGGTTCTGAATGCCACTAAAACCTTTTAACTGGTCTTTGATTTCAGGACAAAGCAATCCCTTTTACCTGTTAGATAACTTGTATGAAGGTGCAAATCATTGAGAGCTGCACATTTCTTTGTGTTTATTTGACAAATGACCTCAGATGGAATTTCAATACCAATGCGATTCAAAGAAAGTCTCCACAGCGACTTTTCTTTCTACCTGAACTCAGATTTGACTGGTAAACATATTCTGTTAAAGTTCTTCCTCAGCACAATAAAAAGCTTTCTCACAAATGCTATCATAATACAGTTTGAATATGTTTCTGTTAAAAAAAACGACATTTTTTAGGAAAAGGGTTCAATCTGCCAGGCGGATTATTGGTGAGGATTTGTCCGTCCTGGAGGACAGCTACCAACAAAGATTTTACTCCTGAGCTTTAGCCATTATTAGGGACCCATTTACATTCTGCCAGAGACCTGTTTGAAGTTCTCCACCCTGGGAGGCACTATTCAGCTATTTAATGCAGGACATTGTGCCAAAATAAAAGCTTTTTTTTTTTTCTCTCAATCTCCCGCTTTAAATAGAATGCCTGCAATAACATGTTTGGCTTTCTTTTGTATTAAGGTTATAGTATTTATTTTCTCTCTATGTGGCAGTCTTGTCAAAGTTGATTAGGTTGCTATTATAATGGTCTCTTTGTTTGACTAAATGTTAGAATGGAGCTACTTCCATCTCTTTCCCAATGTGGCTTTTTATACTGCAAATGGAAAATAAACTGAATCTGATTTATGAGATTAATTTGCTCTGGGGTTTTTTCCAATTTTGAGTCCATTTCCTGTTTCCTTCTGATTAGCTATGGAGATTGAGACCAGTTAGCAGTTCTCCTTTTTCCATATTGCCTCAATCACACGAGGGGAAACAGGTTCCTGTGAATGGGAACAATGCAAGAACCTGGCCGGGCCTTCCTCATTAACTGGAAACTGTTAAGACACCAGTTTCTCTGCCAACATACAAACTAGGGGTGGAACGGTTCACAAAATCCACGGTTCGGTTCGGTTCACGGTTTCGTGGTCACGGTTTTCGGTTCGGTATATGTTGATTGTTAGCATGACATGTTGGTCATGTTGCTGTTAGCATAAACAAAACGAGTTGCACAATGCTTGCACACTGTTGCACTTTTATCCACAACTTTCTTTCTGCCGTCATCGTAGGTCACTCTAAATGCAAAGTGGTCCCATACAGCAGACCTATAAAGTGCTGCTGGCGCGTCTTCCAACTCCTGTTCTTTCCCACTCGCCATACCCACACAATTCTCCACAACAACTGATTTTTTTCCTGCTACACCCGGCTACTCTGCTTTGCTTCTTCTTCTTCTTGTTTACTGCTGGTGGTTGGCTTTGGTCGCAGTACCGCCACCTTCTGCTCTGGAGTGTAAACGCTTCGCCTATGAGAAAAAGGAGCAGCGCATAAACCGAACGCAACACACGCGAATCGAACCGAGACAGTCGAACCAAACGGTTCGGATGGTTTTCATAAACCGTTCCATCTCTAATACAAACCAATTCAACCTCAACATAAAGAGAAACTCAGCTGATCAGGAAAGAAGCTGAACTAAAATCTGTCCACATAGAAACCTCAGATGTATTTTGGAGAAGGTGTTATAGTCAAATGAGACAAAGATGAACCCTTTTTGCAAATAAAAAAAAAAAGGTGTTAGGGCAATTTAAACAACAGAAGACTGACTCCAAGTTTTTCTGAAACATAGGCAGGAAGAAGACCTTTAGAGTCTGTTGAAACTTCTTGACTTCAGGATACAGAATTTTTTTTTCATCTGAGAACAAACTTTAACAAAACTTTTACAAGCGCTTGTTGTTCTGAACAGTCCAAGTTGATTTCCTTATTTTCAAAGCAAATGTACTTCTTACTGTCCTGTCTCATTTGAGAACATTTAAAGTCAGAACATCTTTTACTGAAATGAGACATTTTTTTCCCAGGTTTGTTTATTAGGACTTGTGATAAGAACCTCACCAGAGTCCCACCGGTCACACTGAGACGACACAAATCTCTTGGCAATTTCAGAGTTCAGTGCGTAGACGGGCCGGTGGCCAGAACAATCTGCCAAGGGCCGATCCGTCTCTGTCAGCGAACAGAGGAGCTTTGACAGGAAAAAGCCTTGAGGGTAACTAAGCAGGCATTTTAGACATCTGCCAGCTCATCTTGATTTAGGGGTTTATCTCAGAGGTTGGGAGTCCTCGGTGTGTCCAGAGTTTAAACTCTCAAAGACTGAAAAATGCTCTGAAGTGCATCTGGACTGAGCTGTCTGAATGTTCTTCCACTACCTCAGGTCCATGAGCTTGTAACTGATGGGAGTATTTCATCACGGTTGGTCGGCACAAACTCCACATCTCTCCACAGGTGGTCATGTCAATGCTACAGCTGGAACAACCTTTTCACTGCTCTATCACAGATTTATTCATGCACTCTGAATGTTTCCTGAAGAGTCACCAACTATGTATTTATCTTAAAGACAGAATGGCAAAAAGACTAATAATAATGTAAAGGTATGCAGGACCTGCAGATGACTGTACCTTGAAAAGCTTATGAATAAATACATTTATATGTATTTTTGACATTTCTGCCATTTATACTTAATTTTATCATTTATTGGTCATTAAAATAAATGATAGTTGCTACCCATACTGTGCAGAGTTAAATATCTGCACATTTACATATACTAAAGTTAAGATGCAAAAGAAAAAAGAACCAGGATGTCTTCATAAGCTGCTAAATAACAGGTTTAGTTGGTTTTCTGAGTAAGGGTATATTTATCTCACAAAACAGAAATCCTTTATGGTCCCCATGTTGTCAGTTTGATGTTCTAACTTATTCATTGCTGTGAAACCCCTTTATTCCATGACAGCCGCAGTGACAGAAACTCCAGTCATTTATCATTTAAAACGGTCTCCTCTCTGTTTATATCAGTGGGCAGAGACACTTGTTTCTGATTTATTTGGGGCAAAATGTTTTGAACAAGATGCAAAGTAACAATTGGCTCAAACAGCCATGACAGAGAGCAGAGCTGCCACACATTATGGTCCTGATTTGTTTCCTTTGTGTTGGTCAGGAACAATAAATGAAATATGCTTTTTCTTCTTTTTAAAAGAATCACTGTTCTCTCTTGTTATTGCAGAGAGAACAGTGCAGCCCCAAAAAACATATTTGAAGACAATCCTTCCTCTATTCATGTTTTTTTATAATACAGATAATTAATAAACCTACCAAATACTTTGAAATTTCACATGCAAGCTTTTTTCCTCTGTTCTTTCTAACTTAAAAACTTGTTTGAATCGATTATATTATATAATTTACAAAGTTTTAGAACATTAATTAAAAGCATGATTGGAGCACGTGTGAAGTTTCATCGAACCATTTCTCTGAAGATGAAGGAGTCATCTGGGTTTTTGGTCACAGACAGATCAATACAGGAAAGTTCTGTTGGTTCACTTTGGGAACTTTTGTCAAAAAAGAAAAAGAAAAGTTCTTGCGGTAATCAGTTGTTGAAGTTTTAGAGATATATCCAATTCATTCAGGACATAAAAAAGGAAATCAGTCAATTATTGTTTCAATTAATCCTTTAATAATCGATTAGCCAAAGTTTCCTTTAAGAAGAAGAATTAAACCGAGTGAAACTAAAGCCTTTTAATTCGAGGAGTTCGAGATAGAAAATATTGAAAGATGAATAGTTTTTATCTTTTTTTTTCCTTAATGCAAAATTTATTTATTTATTTATTTTTTTTTACAATTTTGGTATAGTTACTGCTCTAAGTGTGTAGCTCTGTCAGCAAAAGGAGTGTTTTAGGATCTCTTTAATCCAGGTAATGATGGATCGATCATTAAATTAGTTAGCGAGTATTTCAATAAACATGATTAATCCCATTAATTGGTTCATCCCTACTTCCCAGATTGATTACCAGTGAAGGCTGATGCTCTAGGTTAAGGTCTGCCCTCGAGGGCCACCATCCTGCAGGTTTTAGAGGTTTCCCTGCTTCAGCACAGCTGATTTCCATTGTAAGCTGATCAACAGCCCTTTTCTGCAGCTGAGAAATGAAAACCTACAAAATCTGCAGGGCAGTGGCCCTCGAGGGCTGATTTCTGTTCACCCTGGTATTGTGCTCAAACATACTTGTTTGCTCCATAACAGTAAAGTAGCCAAACGACTGCTTTTACACAGAGACTGAAAATGATGACTTTATTGGATCTGAGCAGCAGCAACTGGCTATTACAACACCTCAGTAAACCAATGGAAGATGAACATAATTTTAATAATAGAAAACATTATGTCTTAATTTGTAAAACTTTAGAACTGAAAAGAAAAGAAAGCTTTCTCTTTTTGCTCACGGCAGTTTTTGCGAGTAAATGAGCCCACAGAAGCGTGTTAGCCATCCATTACTGCATGTTAGTCATAGAGGGATGAAACTGATGTAGGGGGACAAGATAGGCTCGGCAATGCAAGAAGGGGAGGGGATGACCCAGTCTGCCCAGAACAAACTTGAACAGCAGCCTTTAAAGGTCAGGAGGAGGATGAAGAGAAATGTGTCACCGTGGGTCTGAGCAGCCATTGTTCATGTGTGGTAAAAAGGAGGAGAAGATGCATCAGTAAAACGTTCCAAGTTGTTGGGGGCAGAGAGAAAATTAACATGTGTTGATGATGATTATAGAGGAACCATCTTTCAGCAAACTTAACACATTCAAATAAAAAATGTTGAGAAGCTGTATTAAAAAAAACAAAAACAACAACTTTGAACTGAAATTTTCTCTCCTGTTTAAGTTTTCCTGCTATGGTGTTTAGATGTTTTGTTGTCTAGATGTTTATGGTTATTTAAAAGAAGCAGTTTAAGCTCTTTAAAAGTGGATCATGTTAAGAGTCATCTCAGATTATTTTATTTTGAAGAAAGCAGCAATATCACTGCCGTTTTTTTTGTTTTACAGTATAAATCAGTCCAACAAAAAACAATATTTTGCAAATACATCAAGTAAAAAAGAGCAATGAAGGGACCCCACAGGGCGGTACAGAAATAAACCATTTCTGCTTTAAAAAAATTATTTTAAAACTGCTGAGCAAGCACAAAAATATTGATGTTATTTTGTTCATGGTTTGCTTGGATGTATTTGCAATCAACGGGAGGCGGAAATCTACTCAGGACAAGACACCACCTAATATCTCTGTCCTTTTAAACTATTCAGAAACCCCCAGATGATATCATGAGGACTGTGAACCTCTATGTCTAGTTTGTCCTCCAGTTCCCTCAAGGTGCAACCTTTAAATAATATTACTGATAATAATGTCCAGCTACGCTATCATTGAGAATTCATGTGAAATGTGTAAATTCTGCAGAACAGAACTTAAAATAAAGAAAGATACCGGCTGGCTAGGAGAAATTTTCGAACAGCTCTTTTTCATTCAATTGAAATGAGGGCTTAATCAATTAGAAAAATGAATTCATTATTTAAATGATCATCAACTAATTTAGTAATAATTTAATCGTGATTATTTGTTTACTCTAAATGGAAATTAATTTTTACCCTGCAGCCTGTTTTATGTATTAGACAAGCTTTTACTTTGGTGGAGCATTTATCAAGGTATTAGGAGAAAACTGTCAGCTGTTCTTTGGACCGAGCTTAAGTGCAGCAATTAAATTCTTCCTGAAGAATGATTTGACCTCATCAGTCTCTGACGAGCATCACTCCGGTTCCAGGTCTGGGCTCTTACAAAAACAGACTAAACTGACTTTGTAGGGGGAGCGAGATGAGAGAGGTTCTGTCCAGCCTTATTATGGTGCTTTTTCATGAGCCCTGTCCTACAGTGTAGCCTTCAGAGCTATTGTTTAAGCTTCAAGGAGAAGCAATTCTTTTAAATGCAATGGACATGTGGACAGAAGTAAAGGGGAAAAAAGAAAAAAGGAGAGAGGTGGGTTAAACATATAGAGGGGGGACAGATAGAGGAGAGAAGCATTGAGAAGGATGCATACAAAGAATACATGGAAACATTCTGGAAATTTGCTTCTACATCTGCACTAAGACAAAAATACAATATCAAGAGAGAGAAAAAAAAAAGAGCCCGATCAATACCGATAACGATACCGATGACGATATTGTGGGCTTTAAAAAACGATTTCCGATATATTCGTCGATATCATATATTAGCAAATATCCAAAATATATCAGCCAGAATATTTAAAAAAACAGAACATGGATATACATAGGTTATGCAATGACCAACTATAGTCAAACTCAAAGTGTCACAGAATTAATATGGGCTTTAATTTGAGCAGCGTCAACATAGGACTATAAATACAATACATTTTTTGGGTGTTGATTTAGATATTGCCTCAAATTTATGTTTTTTTTGTTGTTTATTTTTTTCTTTACTGGTGCTGGTGCCCTGACTAACCTTAATACCACAGATGCTGCATCTAACACCTGTTGCATCCTTCACTAAAGGGCTCCACACCTGACTGTTCCCATCTGCCTGCGAAATACTTATATATATACACACATTTAGTGTATTTTGCTAATTTGAATTTAGGTCAGCAGATGATCATTTAAAATGAAAACAAGTGGCTGCATACTGCTTAAAGTGAAAACACACTGGCTAATGGGAGACGTTTTGTATCCGATTCACTTTTAAGACTCATTTACAAAGAACCCCTGAGAAAATGTCAGAGTTGAAAGGAACTGCAAAGTTCCTCCTCCTCTGATCATCAGGGACTACTCTACATTTACCAATGCTGCAGTTTAGTTTTGATTTAAACAGGATAACAAATAGATACATAAGTTAGAGCCTTTTAAAAATTAGATTAATGAAAACATTAACTTCTGAATCTATGAGCCCAAGAACAGCTTGCATATCAGCATTAAGTGTAGTGGGACACAATATAATAATGCTAATATTTTTGCCAAAGCTTTCCCAACCTAAAGTTCATTATTTCATTTTTTGGAGTAAAGTTATAAAAGAAACCATGATTTTCAGTCAAAAATATTTCAAAAGATTCAAACCGTGTAAATTAGTAAGTTTATGTCTAAGTTTGTGTTTCAATGTTTTCAAAGACATGAGGCTTTATTTCAGGAAAAGTAATGGAATAAAAAAGAAACCGAATCTCTATGTTACAGTGTAGCTGTAATACTTGGACCAGAATCTGTCTTTCAATCACACATGCCCAAGAATAGATCCATGTTTTCTTAAAACTAAAACACCAAAGGAATTAGACTATTTAAGATATTGCATGCTTAATAATTTGTTTGCAGGAGGAAAAAAAAAATCAAAGGCACCGGATTTACCATGGTTTGCAGTTTGTGTATATTTTTAGCCACAGGGACAGGATTTGGGTCATTCTGAGTAAAAATGAAACCATTTCATTTTTCAAATTGAATCCATAAATAGCAGATTTAGGTGTTCCCCCATTACAAACATATATGGAATACCTTAATATCAAGAATCCACATTTTATGAATATTTTAATAACAAGCAAAATTTGTAAATGTCCAATGAATGTGTGGCAGAATGACCTTTGCTGTATTATTAATGATTACTGGTCAAAAATGCTGTTAAATAATGGGAAACAGAATATAAGAGTCCAAGGAAACACCTGTTGGTTCTGAAGTTGTTCACAGACTTATTTGCCGCCATCCAGGCTTCATAAATTGAGTCTAATCTGTAATAATTTATGCTTAAAATGTCACAGAGAACCAAGAAGCTTTAAACGTAAAATCTAGGAATGGAAATGCATTTTTCCATTCTGGGAAATATTGTCACATGTTGGAAAGTTGGCTTGGTGTGATGATAACTGTCACCAGGACTATGCTTGAATCAGACGGTGACACCTCATGTATCAAAGCAGCAAAGCGTGGCGATACAGGTAGGGGTGGTCATGGCTGCCAGAGCAATCTTTAGATAGTGGAAGTCCACTGCTGCCCCTGATGCCGAAAACTGCTTGGAATTCATCCTGGAAACACAGTCACATCAACGCCTGGCTAAGCTAAATGATGATAAAGATATTTTAAAACATCCTGGAAGTTTTCTATCTTACAACACTGAGTCAATCAAAGGTTTTGACTAAAGTGTGAATTTTGAAAATGCTGATGACTGTTCTGTATCATTGGTTATGACTGAATGCTCCGTTTATAAGCGTTTTTAGTTTGAAACTAGTTTTATTCTTGTTGTTAAAAAGCCGACCTGGCTGTTAAAGGCTTTATTTCTTTGTAATAAAAATCAATAAAAACTTAAATAGCCATAACAAAAAAAAAAGATTTTGTCCACCAAATTGTGCAATATGGTTAAAAAAACAACCCAAAAAAAACAATAAAAAAGAGATTTTTATGTTATTTAGGGTTGCTCAGTGGCACTGCTGCCTTGCAGCAAGAAGGTTCCGGGTTCCCAGCCCGGGGTCTTTCTGCATAGAGTGTTAATGTTCTCCCTGAGCATGCATGGGTTCTCTCCAGGTACTCCGGCTTCTTCCCACAGTCCAAAAACATGACTGTGGGTTTTTAGGCTTCTCCAAATTCTCCTTAGGTTAGAGTGTGTGCGTGAATGTTTGTTTTTTCCTGTTTTCTCTCTGTGTTGAAATTCTGAGCAAAGCCAGTGCTAAAATGAACCCTTTGTTGTGTTCAAACAGGTTAGATGAAATGCAATAAATACCACAGCAGACAAGCTTTTCTTTCTATTTAATGTTCACCTTGGTCGACCAGGATTGAAGGGAAATCCTCTGGGATCTCATCCTGAGCTGTCAGAGTCACAACTTCTCCTGATTCTAAGAAAAAAAACCTTAAAGTTTTACAAATCCAGCCAGTAAACCGCAACCATGTTGTCTAAACTAATGCTGCCAAGTATCACAAACATAAAAGATGCTTTATGTTTGAGTCAAACAGAACAACAAAGAAATCCCGCCTGTGTTTGCCCAGAGAGACCCAACTGTGATGAGTCCAAATAAATCCAATTAGTTGTAATGTGAGTGATTTTTATGGGGGAAGCTTTCAGAGTGGTAGTAAAGAAGAAAATAAATAGATGAGGTGTTTGCTGTGCAGCTCTGCCTGCGAGGCAGAGATACGCAAACAGAACGAGCAGAGAAATCATCGTCTAAGTTAAGCGCCGAAAAAAAGCCAATAAAACTCACAGAACTCAGTTTATTTCTCTGAGTCCTCTGTAATGCAGCCATGTTGTCTCAAGCAGACAAAAAAAGATGTTCTCTGCAAAGACTTCAGTCTGGTCTGAGAAATTAATGGCTCTCATCAAGATATGAAAGAGCCATAAACCAGCTATCTGTTAGCAGCCACAAAAGGACAGCCCAGGAAATGAATGGGCAGGATTTATTTTTTTCCATGCAGAGCTGCAGGATTAGGACGCCTGAGCCAAATGGCAGCATGGAGGGAAACCATGTGTCTGCCTGATCCATCAGAGCCATCCGCTCTCAGGTCCAGTGACAGCCCAGTGGTACACGCATCATTGTGTTTCTCACTAATGCAACTGTAGCAGGAGATGTGGGGTAAGCAGGGCTCTTTGTTCCAATGTTAAATATGGCTGGGTGTGTGCAGGCTCTCATAAATAAAACAGGAACGACTTGGTCTAATGGTTCTATTAAACGAGTTATATGCCCGTCAAGTGAACCTCTTCATCACATCAGATGAGCTCATCTGCATCATCTTTTGGATCCTCACCAGGAAACGTTCAGAACATCACATGGAGACATGCAAATATGCAGAAAATGCACACACAGTGTTTCTATCAGCATAAAATCAAATGTCTATAATTTGATAAAACCTTTAAATAGTTTTCTACATGAGCACTTTATCCAGAAAACGCTCCTATTGGTCAAAGATCTCAGTGTTTGTTTTTTAAGTACTCTAATCATGACCTTGATATGTCTTGAAATAAAACATCAGACCATCTGTTAAATGTTATCATACATTCTCTGGATGCGAGGTGGCAGTTTGTATCAAGCAGAACATTATGCGATTAGAAGATTATCCTCATTAATGCATCAAAGCATTCATCCAAAAACCTTTATCCGATTTTTACTTAGCTACATCAAAGTGCAGTAAACAAAGCCGTTTTTTTTCTGATGGGTTTGCAGATCAGGAAGAGACAGAAGTTTTTACTTTTACTTCATTTTAATAAAAAGAAAGTTAAGAGGTTTTTAAAGCCAACTGTGGGAAATGGAAAGCTTTAGGTCAATGAATGGTGTGTTAAAGATGGAATGATGGTGGGCGAGGCAGTGGTGAAGAGGAATGGTGTGCAACCCGTTTAAGGAGGATCTCAGTCTGCGAAGCAGCTCTTTGTCACATGTTCTTCGCCCCCTCTGTCCACCCCAATTACTGTCAGATCACAAAAATAAATAAATAAAAAAAGCAAAAAGGTTTTTGTATGTACATTTCATTGTTTAGAAGAAAACATTTCCAAGAGACCTGCATCTTTTGATGACATAAAATGATCTGCATTTTATTTGGTCCACACGCGCTAAGATTTAGCACTTGATCTTTGATAACCAATGTTTCCAAATAAAGCAAACAGCAACCTGATTTAACAAGGAGTTTTAGAAATCCCATCGAGCTATCTTTTTTTTCATCAATGGCCTCCAAGCATCTCTGCTTGTTCTGTTTACATGTAAGTTAGTAAATCGTGTCTGAATACAGGCTATTGTCTTTGTCTGATGTTGTCCTGAGGAAAAGTCATCTGCTGTGGGCAGTGCTATGAGTCTGAAAACATGATATTAAATCACAATTGATATAAGCAAGACCCAACAAAATGATCAGAAAAGGGTGAGACATGGGGAGTGAATTAAGCCACAGATAATTCTCCAATGAGTGCGAAAGGTTTGATGGATAGGGAGGCTGTCTCTACATTAAAAAGCTCTTCATCAGCTGCATCTTTCCTGTATTTCTTTAAGAAATCTGTAAAAGGTATTTCCAGTGTGCTTTAACTCAAGTTTGTCATCACTCTTTGTATACACCAGTTTGCCAAATTATTTCGCAAGGCAAGGAAAGGCAAATTTATTTGTATAGCACAATTCAGTACAAAGACAATGCAAAGTGCTTTACATGATTAAAATACAGGAAGATAAAACAGAATCCAAGCAAGTAGGAAAAAATAAAAAAATAAAAAATAAATAAAATAAAATAAAAAAATGCAGAAACAAAAAAACAGTTGGATTAAAGAA